>NC_139706.1:5570285-5602785 GCF_964188405.1 Protomyctophum parallelum | reverse complement strand
TTTAAACCCTACCCATTTTAACCAAATACATACATACATACATACATACATACATACATACATACATACTGTACCTACCTACCTAGTGTTATTACATTTTCCCATAAAAAATCACCAATCTCTCTCTCTCGTTCGCACGCACGCACGCACGCACGCACGCACGCACGCACGCACGCACGCACGCACGCACGCACGCACGCACGCACGCACGCACGCACGCACGCACGCACGCACGCACGCACCCACGCATGGACGCACGCACTCACACAGTCGTCTCTTCCTCATGGGAAACTTCATGTTGAATGATAGATGACTCCTACTGAAAAGCTGCTAAATTTAGAGCTCCACTGGACCAACCGACTCCAAAGTACCCATTGGGCACACACACACGCACACGCACACGCACACGCACACACACACACACACTTGCTCGCACACGCGTGTATAGTGTGCGCACGCGCGTGTGTGTGTGCACACGCGCATGCTCAACGCTCCATGTTCTTTGAAGTTGCTTCTATTTGTATTATTTAGACGTATTCTTTCTGTGAAGTCTCATTGATTGGAGCCTATAGGAGACTCATAGCTGTTCTGTCCACATCTCTATGTGCTTCAGTAACAACAACCTCATGCAGTACATCTGTGTGCACACCACACACACACACACGTGCACACACACACACACACACACACACACACACACACACACACACACACACACACACACACACACACACACACACAGTCACACATAGTCACACCCACGCACACACACACACACACACACACACACACACACACACACACACACACACTGAAGCAGCCACTGGAATTTTTTATATTGATTCGCAGCTATGGAAATGGACTTGTTTGTATTCACGGGGAGAATGTTATTGACAGCGGAGATCAATACAAGCAAAGAGAGGGAAGGTTTAAAACAAAGAATGAATGCCGGGAGGGATGAAACATCTGGGGCCAGATGTATCTATTCATTCTATTTCATTATATTCCACTGCTACGTTCTTATAGCTTACGTTCTTCTTAGCTTGTTTCACGATAACTACTTTTTATGTATGTCATGTATTGCCATGCCTTTGTTCTTGCTTAATGTAAATCGCTCTGGATTAAGAGCGTCTGTTAAATGCTTAAAGATGGAGTGCCACGATTTTTTTCCACCCTAAAACATGATCATCAGGTATTATTATAATATAAGGAGGAAGAACTATTGTAGTGTACAGTATTTGTTAAAATCATGCTTTTATGTGGACACGCCCACCAGTTCATTAAGTATGCCTGGTTTGCCTGGTGGGTGGTGATGGGTGGTGATCCACCTGAACTGAAGCCACACCCACAGCTGTAGTTGTATGATAAAGGGGGAGGGGTTAGGGGAGGGGCTGATAGTGTGATGTCACTATATTACTGTTCAGCCTCCAGGAAGAAACGCTAAATACAAAGTTATACACCATTGCACATAAAAACGACTCCAGGGTGTCTAATGAAGTATACTGTCACCTCATAGACACATGAAAAACTGGAAAAATACAAACATTGTGGCACTCCATCTTTAAATTGTAAATTGTAGGGTGTGAACACATACAAATGATCTTCACAAACATCATGATGTTTGACACGTACAGTATGGGCCATACTATGGTCAACAGATTTAACATGAAGAGTCATGAAGGAAACGCACTTCTAAACAGACATCCAGCCAATGAGCTGCATGGCCATATCTGAGAGAATGGAATAATTACCAAGCAGCTCTCTATGCCTCATTAGCGCGCGCACACACACACACACACACACACACACACACACACACACACACACACACACACACACACACACGCGCGCACACACACACACACACACACACACCCCCCCATCCCCTACCGCAGCAGCTGCTTCATTCTGGAAAACGAACACCCTGGGAGCTATTGCTCAGGAGTGACTGACTCCCTGCCAATTTCACTTTCCTTTTGCCCCACGCCACCCTGCACTATGCCGCTGACTTCAGGCAACATCCCCCTCAGTGTTCTCCTGATTGGTTTTTCTAAAAAAAAAAAAAAAAAAAAAAAAAAAAAAGAAACATTGGGTCTCTATGAAGTACCCACAAGTGATGTTGTCACTTTCACACTCATTCAACAGGCACAGCGGAAACAATTCTCAATTATTGGAGGCCTCCTATCTGTGTAATTTCCCCCCCCTCTGTATTTCATGGCCTGGAATGTGTGCAGTGATTGAGCTCTCGATCACGCTCTCGCCACGACACACCTTCCCTCCGGCCCACGGGAGTTGGAGAGGATGTCGTGTATACGCTTCAATCCATCTCTCCATGCGTGCAACACCCCCCACGCTGAGTCGATCGGTTGCACACTTTGTGGTTATGTGTGGTTGTTCAGACTCAGAGCGGGGCTGGAGAACTGCTGAGCTGATCACCTTCATACTGGACACAACTAGGGCTGACCTCGATTAGTCGAATAGTCGACTAATCGACTCCAGAATCTCAATCTCACCTGCTGTGCTCAATCTGGCTAATGACAAGCCTCTCAGTTGTTCAAAGTCAGAATGTTCAAATGTGTTTATGTCCCCCACAGACCTAGTGGAATAATACAATATTTTTGTATATTTTTGTAAATATTGTATTTTTATATACAATTTTTTGGGGGGGAAAAAAGAAAAAAAAATGTTTTTTTTTTTTTTTTGCTTAGTCGACTATTAGTCGACTAACAGCTAATTTATTCATCTATCAGTCGACTATACAAATCCTTAGTCGGGGACAGCCCTAGACACAACACTTCCTTGGGTCCTCAGCAGTACACTATAGGAGGACACTAGGAGGTTCTCGAAATATGCATGATGAATTGGTCTCTGAGATAGGCATGGCCATTCAGAATCACTGATCCATCGACTTAACTTCTTTGACTATGCAATTATATAAGCACAATGGACACAAGGAAGTGGCAGGCACTCGACTTCTGCTGCTTATAGGGAAATTACAAAGAGATAGGTGAATAAGGAGAGATGAGGCAGACAGCTCCATTGAGGTCGAGCGCGGTGTGCCGCGCTCGCCGTTCTACCAAACTAATTTGGCACGGCTTACACGGTTGCTTTTAACCCATTCTGACCGGGCACCCATTTTGGTGTTGGCATCATGTTATGCTTTAGCTATTGAAAAATAGCAGATCTACAAGCTCATATCGCGCCACCGAGTGGCGCGATACGAGCTTGTAGGTCTGCTATTTTTTGAAAAATCGAAGAACGACTGACATTTTTAGAATCTGATCTCAGGTCAGAATGGGTTCATCAGACCAGTGTGTGTCCGGCGGAAACCTTGTATGAATCTGATCTCAGGTCAGAATGGGTTAAACTCCACTATCGACTTCCCAAATGTATATGTGACCAAAATTGCAATTTAGGGGGAAAGCGCGCCAACACGCCCCCCTGACCACACCTCTGGGCGCAAATACCGGTGTCAGCAAAAAAGATAACGGGTGACACGGGATGAAAATACCATTAAGGGACAGAGAAAGCTCCTATATTCGTAATTTTCGGGCAGCGGCTGAATTGCGGGCTGCGTTGCGGGTAAAGGCTGCGACGAAATTGGAGCCCTTAGCGTGTTAAGTCAATTGGACAAACAGTTCTCGAAACATGCAAAGGACAGTCAGACAGACATACAGACAGACATTCGTAGAATTTATAATTTGACTATAGTGTCTGATGACAGTAGGTGCTATGACGTCTGTGCATCATTCACGCCATTGCTGGTTATGCCACATGTCAAGATGTAATTGAATTGACTAGGCGGGGGGGGGGGGGGGTGAATGTGAAGGCAAACGAGTCAGTGCTTCTTGAGATGTATTTATAGATAGATGACTCACACTTTTCAACTGCCTGGACTTTAGCCCATTCTGACCTGAGATCAGATTCATACGAGGTTTCCGCCGGACACACACTGGTCTGATGAACCCATTCTGACCTGAGATCAGATTCTAAAAATGTCAGTCGCTCTTCGATTTTTCAAAAATAGCAGACCTACAAGCTTGTATCGCGCCACTCGGTGGCGCGATATGAGCTTGTAGATCTGCTATTTTTAAATAGCTAAAGCATAACATGATGCTGACACCAAAATGGGTGCCCGGTCAGAATGGGTTAAAGGCCTTGAATAATACAATGGGGAAAAGCACAATGTTCCAGACCAGTCATGACAAAAGTAGCAAAATTAGCAATCAATCAAGATTGGAAGCCTCCATCTCGGAGACATCTCTCTAACAAGCCTCCCATGCATTTACAGACGGCATCTGCAAATGAGAAACACAAGGCAAGAGAAGAGTTTGACTGCTAGAACCCTATTTCAGACCATTCTCTCGCAAGACAATTGGCCTCCACACATCTCAGACTGCCTTAGTCTGTCATTAACAGATAGCAACATTCATTTCCAGCATGCATAATCTTAACCCATTCTGAACGGGCACCCATTTTGGTGTTGGCATCATGTTATGCTTTAGCTATTGAAAAATAGCAGATCTACAAGCTCATATCGCGCCACCGAGTGGCGCGATACGAGCTTGTAGGTCTGCTATTTTTGAAAAATCGAAGAACGACTGACATTTTTAGAATCTGATCTCAGGTCAGAATGGGTTCATCAGACCAGTGTGTGTCCAGTGGAAACCTCGTATGAATCTGATCTCAGGTCAGAATGGGTTAATTCATCCACACCTTTGTGCCGCATTCTAGCAACCGTGTATAGCCACTAGAGCTGCCGACGAATATTCGTTTTCCGAATCCATTTCCGATTCCAAAAAAATAAATGAATAACCGAATATATCAAATTAAGGTCAGAATTAAAAATAATAATACAAAATATATTTTATTTATTATTATTATTAGTTTCCGCGAGACGGTGCCATGGGTAAGCGACGCGTTGTGACTTGTGAGCTTGTAGATTAGTTATATTTGCCACGCGACACGCCGACACCGGCATACATACAGAATAAATCATCTCTGCCTCGTACTCTTCCTAGCAGCGCAGCCTGTGTAGTGAACACAGGGCGGGCGGGGCCGCGGGAGCCTTTTACGTTGTTTGCGCAGTGAGTGTAGGCCGCTCAGAATGGTGAAATCTTCCGTCAACAGCGTATCTAGTGATCAGAATCTGGGTCGGTGACTGTTGTTTCGGACAGACGGGAGAATCATGAAGCGACTTTATCCTTCAGGAAATTATAAGAAGATAAATAAAATGCGTAAGGATGAAATGTGGTGCCGGGTCCGGCAGCAGCAGCAGCAATGCAGTGTTCTTTTCTGTGAATTCAATTAATACTGCCTCCGTGCCTCGTTTTGATAAGGCTGTGTGGTAGGATTGCTCATTTAAGAAAAAAAAAAGTTTTACTGGAGAAAGGAGAATGCATGCGTTGTGTTCCTACTCGCTTTTCAGCAGCACCAATGCGCGGAGAGAGAGAGAGTTGCGCCAGCAATGCGATCTTAAATGTTATGTCTCAGGTTGTATTGGTGTAAATAATAATTATTAATAAATCCGAATGGCTCGAATTGAAATCCGAAATCCGAATGGGTCGAATTGCTCGAATCCACGTGGGTTTTTAAAACGAATATCCGAATCCAATTTTTGGACAATTACGGCAGCACTAATAGCCACTCACAACAGCTGAATGGGTTCTGTTCTAAATTAATTGGACTGGTGTGATAAAACAAAATGTGGGGAGGAAGTGAATCTTCTGTTGAAGGTGTTGCCACTAGGCTAGTGTACTACGGTATATAGCAGGGGTATTTATGTTAGCAAGTATTTATGTTATATTTAACCACGTGTCTGTGTGGAGCCAATGAATGAGTGAACCTGCATCAAGCTGTCTGTCATTCCATGTGACTGAGAGGAACCCAGAGTAGCAACAGACAGACAGCGCTACAATAACCTTTTACATGTTTTACATTGTTATAATGATCATTAGACTCAAAACAATAAGCTTGATTCTCTCCCAGACTCCCTCCAGAGTCAGAGTTCAGAGTTTTAATGAATGTAGAATTATGCACGCGATGTAATTTGCATACACATGTGAGGGACTTTATTTATTTGACTATGTTTTTATTTTTAAATATAGTTCATCAAAAACGCTCTCTCACACACACCATGCCAGTGTGCCAGTGATCACCACCCTTGGTGCCAATGTTGGCACCGGTGCCTAACCCATTCTGACCGGGCACCCATTTTGGTGTCAGCATCATGTTATGCTTTAGCTATTTAAAAATAGCAGATCTACAAGCTCATATCGCGCCACCGAGTGGCGCGATACGAGCTTGTAGGTCTGCTATTTTTGAAAAATCGAAGAGCGACTGACATTTTTAGAATCTGATCTCAGGTCAGAATGGGTTCATCAGACCCAGTGTTTGTCCGGCGGAAACCTCGTATGAATCTGATCTCAGGTCAGAATGGGCTAAGGTTGCCCCTGCTATATATAGGTCTGATGGGATGGGCACCTGAGCTAAAGAGAAACGCTTTGCCAAAACAGTTTCACCTATTCCTGCTAGCTAAAATGAGACATTTAACACTTTGTACGCACGTCCTGGGAATCAAAACCACGGGGTGCCTTGGAAGTGTATAGACGTCTTTTTTATTTATATAAATAATAAATAATAGAAAGATTCATTGTTTTTCTTTGGCCTTTCCTTCTGCAGCGTGCTCCTTGTGTTTCGCGCATGAACCCTGCCGTTCACTTCCTTGTTTACGGCTCCATTAGAATGGCTCATAACTCTGAATCTAGGGTTCGCTCTCCATGGTTTTGACCAAAAGGGCAATGTTCTGTCGTCATTTCAGACTTCAGGAAGCATCTCGTTTGGAATATAAACGCTTCTAGATAGACTTTAGGCGTACCAGCGTGAGGTACGAATGGAAGATTATGACTCCCGGTTTTGTGGGGTAACGGAAGGCGGGGATTTTCAGAGTGAAATCTGCCCATCTGCTTGGCACTCTTTTATTCGCCTTTATTCAGAAAAAATCCCCGGCAAAAATAGTGTTAAGACCACTATACTGGCATTCATCCAAGAGAACACTTCATATTATCCACCTTCATCCTTTTTTGAAAAAGCTCAAAGAGAGGCTGTCATGATAATACCATTCCACTGAGGCAACCTGACTTAACTGTCCGCAACTTAACCCAACGAGGCATAAGGGGAAATAAACTCCAACTGACTGTAGAAGTCTGGTTGAGAGAACGAGACCAGACAAAATGCCCTCGCTCTGTGACTAGACTGTGCAGGATATCTGTCCCAGAATCTCCTCTAGATAAAAAAAAACAAAAAAAAGGCCAGGGTGAGGTCAGATGGTTGAGGTATAAGACACTGCTGGCTCCACGTCTTCGTCCAATCAAGGCCAGCAACCTGTCTGGTGAAATTAGCCCCGGAGGCTCTCAACTCCATGGGCTCAGCTGTCATGTCTCTATATCCACAAATCAGATTTCTCCACTGGGTGACCTCAGGGTCTGACAGCTGAGGTGACCCGCCTGACTTTGAGAGGGACTCCCTGACGGATGGAGTGCATGCATGCTCACAGGCACACCCTTATACATGCACCATTTTTAGAATGTGGTGTATGTATTATATATAATATATACAGTATACACAGCTTGTATTTATACACACACTCAGTTCAGAATGTTAAATTGAGACGCACACCCTGCACAATAGTCGCCCACCCCACATCCACTGCATAATAGCAAGCCTCAAGGTGGTGTTCCCGGCATTAGCATGCCGTCAGTAAGGTCACAAACTCACCTTGAGCCTGCTTCCACAGCACAGGGGCGCTGGAAGGTATTTATATCAGGGGGAGCTGAAGGGTGGGAGGGATATCGGGTAAAATTTCGGGTCTTATTCGGGTATAATTGGCCTAATAATGACTTATTTAGGACCTAGTTAACCGAGTTAATCATAATAACAGTATGTGACTCTTATTGTGTTGTTGTTTGGGTTATATTTCTTTAAACCTGGTGCAGGTGAAAGTAAAACTACAATAGGTTTTGGCTGTCTCGTCATGTTGTCTATCTGTCAACTCACTCGCTGTGCATTCTGAATTCAGCACGCTCTGATAGACATGTCAAAAATGTATCCTCTCCACCAGCAGGGGGTGCTGGAGCACCCTCCGCACCCCCCTTCCAGCGCTGATGCCACAGCATACCAGCCACCCCCGCCCCCTCGCCTTTTACACAGACACACGCACACAGCTAGTCTGGCTCCAGCAGCTTTACAGGTTGCTGATCCAGTCTGGGTCATGAGTGGATATGTATCGGTACATGCAGATGCCATGTACAGTACACTGTACATGTGTCTGCACAAAATGATCCAGTTTGATTCAAACTAGATCATTTTGTGCAGGCCCTGGATCATTTTGTGCATCATTTGTTGAAAACAAGCCCTGGACCAGATCACACTAGTCAACCCAGAACAAAAATCGGGCTTTCCGCAATGAGGTTCCAACACACAGCATTAGTGCATGGGTAGTAAGGAATAGAATAAATCATAATAAATCAACATTTGACTCACAAAATACCTTTGATTTTGTCAATAGAGATGTACAGTATATGGGGAAAATATGAATTTGGGGTATTCAGTACGTATACAGTCACTGTATTCACCTTACTCTTGGCCCTTCTTCAGGGCTGTTTCATTCAATATCTGTTCACTTCCCTAGTAAGCTGTGGGTATAATCCAACACCCAAATTGTGTATTTTGATGAGGAAGTTTCTGTTTCAGTCCGTTTCAGTTTGTAAACAAGCTACGATGGATGAGCTGTCAAAGTGCTAGTCGCCACATTAGCGACCATAGGCTATTTACAATATGAAAACCATGCATGGTCTGTCACTTAAACAATGTAGGTTACACACGTTGGATTTAAACATGGAACCTGCAGCATTAGGTGAGTAATTCATTGTATTATGTGTTGGACGTTTGCGGTTGTGAAACTTGTGATAATGATAGACGATAAACTGCTGCTAGTGGGATCCTCCTGCTGCTTAACGACTACAAATAAACTGTGCAGCTTTGCATCTTTGTATCTTTTGCATCTGCATCCGTGTGAAAGCAGCATAACGTTGTTGCAGGATACGTACAGGTGCTCCTTTGAGTACTAGCCCAAAATAACCTGAGATCAGATTCATACAAGGTTTTCCACTGGACACACACTGGTCTGATTAACCCATTCTTTTTTTTTTTTTTTTTGTGGCTTACGCCTTTTATTGATTTTTTTTTTAAGGGACAGACAGTAGGCTGACAGGAAACGGGAGAGAGATGGGGGGATGACATGCAGTAAAGGCCGTGTCGGGTCCGGGAGTCGAACCCGCGGCACACTGCGACTGGATCACCAGTCCGGTGCCCAGACCGTTACGCTACGGCCTGGGCCTGATTAACCCATTCTGACCTGAGATCAGATTCTAGAAATGTCAGTCGCTCTTCGATTTTTCAAAAATAGCAGACCTACAAGCTCGTATCGCGCCACTCGGTGGCGCGATATGAGCTTGTAGATCTGCTATTTTTAAATAGCTAAAGCATAACATGATGCTGACACCAAAATGGGTGCCCGGTCAGAATGGGTTAACCCTTGGACTGCCTGCCAGTCCCAATTTTTTTGTTTGGGTAACAAATTGGCATATTTTTAATTCATCGTTTTAACATACAAGAAAGATCTGGTGGCTTGAAAAGATGTTTTTTAATTTTTTTTCCATCGATAGTGTATTCTCTCGATTCGCCACCAGATGGCGGGAAAGCGCCATTATGCTGATTTTGGCCAAAATAGACGAATCTTCCTAAGTCACTTCCGGTTCAACGATCAACAACATCCTGTAGTATTTTGACCCTAGTCAATAGCTTGGCTGGTCCGGATTGCTAAGCTAATGCTATATTTTTCATAACTAAGTCAAATTAACCTCAAATCAACCCCAAAAGATCGCAAAATATCACTTTTTTTTACAGCGACGCACATAGAGACGGCGCGCGTGCACGATAGCGCACGATCACGCGGATTTCGGCCGTTTTTTGGTAAATTACATCCAAAAATATTTATATTAGCGAAAAAATATCATTTTTTGCTCTTTTGACCCCCCGATAACTGATATTGATTGTCATTCCGTTTATTCCGTTAACGGGAGGTTTAGATTTTTAGATTCATTCCGTTTTTTCCGTTAATTGTAGGCCAAGGGTTAAGGTGTCTTACTGGTAAATACAGGTCTTAATTTGGATTAGCATGTAACTTTTGAATATTGTACATCTGTACTGAATTGGCTGGAGAGGGTTATGGGATCGGATATATCCCTATTCCAAATGATTTCAGAAGTGCGTGTGTGTGCCCATCATAGACTGTAAAAAATATGGACAAAGCGTTCCCCGGGTCTAACATGAACGTAAAATGAAGCCTGTCAGTCCTTGAATTGTAAATTGCCATCTTTCTAGATCCGTTTGGGCCCAGCTGACCATTGGCTGGCCCAGACAACGAGGTGGGACTTCCCCCCTTCTTCTTAGTTGGTTTTTATTTTGACTCGAGTGGGTGGGGAATCCCGATCATAGACTGTAACGGTAGCCACGCCCCTCAGAACATACGCAACTTTATGGTCATTTTTTAAATCAATGGGAACATCATTTTCCAAAAAGAATATTATGACATTACAAATGAGACTTTAAACTAGTGACTGGAAGCAGAAAGTATTCATGACCATGTTTATTAAGGTAATACAGTCTAGGTGAAGTTGGGCCCAAATACATGGGGCTATGGGTTTTTTTGGGCCCAATGACAGCGCCACAACAGGCCATTATAAGAACTTTCAGGAAATCCCGATTTCCTCAGTGGCTTCACAAAATATCTGTCTGACTGCCCCCCCCTGGTATATGGTAGGGGTACATAGCTCAAAAAAGGAATATGAAAAGACAATATTTCCATAATGTGGCGGAACAATATTTTCTTGGAGTCCATACATTTGCTCCTGTATTGGCAATAACGGGAAACATGGGATGGGATCCCTATATAAAATAAGATGGAATGGTAGCTTGGAAGCTTTGTGGAATAGACGTAACTGTAAAAAGGTGTATGGGCACACAAGATAGATATTTTTTATAAGAATCAGGGCATACAATATATTGCCAAATAAAAGTACTGCAGACATCCCCTTGGTTAAACACATCTTGTCTATAGCATACATCAGAATTAACCATTCTGAACGGGAACCCATTTTGGTGTTAGCGTCATGTTATGCTTTAGCTATTGAAAAATAGCAGATCTACAAGCTCATAGCGCGCCACTGAGTGGCGCGCTACGAGCTTGTAGGTCTGCTATTTTTGAAAAATCGAAGAACGACTGACATTTTTAGAATCTGATCTCAGGTCAGAATGGGTTAATCAGACCAGTGTGTGTCCAATGGAAACCTCGTATGAATCTGATCTCAGGTCAGAATGGGTTAATGGTCAGAGGATAGATTGTATAAACCAAACCTCAGAGCATTTAGAGAATAGAGCGTGGAGGCGGCCGCGAGCCAGACCAATGACTATGTGGAATTATAAGTCCCGCTGGCTTTGGACTTAATAACACTTATAACACCTAGAGATCCCACAGTCGAAAGCCAAAGGCGCTAATGTATTTATTGTATGTATTAAAGATTGATGGATGGATGGATTCTTTGCATGGAAAGGGCTGTACATGTTGCTAAAATAAATAATGAGTCATACTCTGTTGTCCACCTAAACATAAACCATTAAACTGCAATAGTTTATATAGTTGTTCACTTATCCAAATCCCTCATGCTTTGATGTCGTTTGTCTGCCATCAAGCCGTTCACTGAATGGACACAAAGATTGCGTCATGTCTCAGAGAAGTCCAATACTATAAGAAATTCCAATACTGACACATCCATCCTCTAATCGCTTCCTCGCTTCCTCAGCCCCGCCTCTGATGAGGAGGTGAGCATTAGATGTGAGGACAGAGGAATCGATAGGGTTCGACTTAACCCATTCTGACCGGGCACCCATTTTGGTGTTGGCATCATGTCGTGCTTTAGCTATTGAAAAATAGCAGATCTACAAGCTCATATCGCGCCACCGAGTGGCGCGATACGAGCTTGTAGGTCTGCTATTTTTGAAAAATCGAAGAGCGACTGACATTTTTAGAATCTGATCTCAGGTCAGAATGGGTTCATCAGACCAGTGTGTGTCCGGCGGAAACCTCGTATGAATCTGATCTCAGGTCAGAATGGGTTAAGAAATGGGAACGCTCCTCGATCACTGCAGTGTAAACACTTTACACTAACTAACAGATCATAGCTTATTACTGCGATGTCACGGTGCATTTATATAATTTATGCTTAGGAATTCAGCTGTTTGCCGTGCATCCTCTCATACTGTAGAAACACATGCACAGTACAAAGATCAATCATCAAAACATTATTGAATTTGTAAGTGTATATTGAATGCTCAAATGTTCATAACCCATACAAAGAGGTTTATGGCAATCAAATAATCCAGTAATTGTGGTCTTACATTTTAACCCATTTAGACCCGAGGCCGATTCTAAAAACGCCCTCTAAAACCTTGTGAAAACCTTCAAATTCTTATTAAAATATATATATATTGCTATATGAGACACAGAGGTGGCTCTCGGCATGAAAGGTATAACAACGCATAGGTTAGTTACTCCAGGTCTAAATGGATTAAAGGATATTATGTATTGGGCTCCATCTCGCGCCAGGAGCCCTATTTCCTTAATTTGGGGATTTAGTATTGTGTAAGAGGCGTTCCTCCGCTACCCATTACCCATTATGCATAGGTGTGGTTTGGGCGTTACGCAATTTAAACCAATCAGTGTGCCAGGTGCCATTGCCTTTAAGAGATCTACAGGTCGATTTTGAAGGTGCGGTTTACCAGGTCGTGATACATAAATTGGCCTCGCTCTGCGCACATTCGTATTATGAAAGGCATATCGGCCCGTGTTGAACGCACTCGGCCCGTGTTGAACGCACACACATTTGGCATACCGCGTCCCTGAATATTTTAGCATTGTGGGAGTGTCCATATGTTAATTATTCTCGCTTTGCGCAATTTGCTATTAAGCCCCTTGACCTAAAGACACTCAGCGCATAACGATTAGACGTGGGTCTGACCACCTCATAAACGCAAAAAGCACTGTTTGATTTGACACTTGAGCGCTCTGGGAGGCTGGTAGAGTGTTGCCATGTCTGTTTATTATAAGCGGCTTATTTTTCTGTAAAGTTGCTTTCTGTGTGATTGCTTTTCTTGTTTCTAAAGTGGTTATTTGGGCTTTTCTCCTAATGTTGTTTAAACCCGTGCAAAACAAGCACATTCCCATGTCAAGGATCCCCAGATGAATGCATTTGCCCAACTAAGGACAGCTAATCCAAAAATTAAATAAAAAGATTACTTTTGAAAATAGCAGATCTATACCAGCTCACAATGCATCACATTCATTCATTAAAACTATGAACTCTGACTGCAGGGGGATATATAATGATCATTATAACAATGTGCAAGAACATATTTAAAAAGAAGGAAGAACTTTATATTTGTGGACAATCAAAATATGTTTTTTTATTTTAATGTGGTGTCATTCAAATTAATCTGGATATGGCAGACTCACTATTTAGAAAATAAAAACATGGCACTTCATTTAAAATAGGTTACAGACCCCTGTTATATGCGCTTATTTTTATAGACCCATTTACTTGTTTCTATGAGACATGGCAGTTTTGCGTCTATTTTTAAAAGATGTTGAGATTAGAAACGGCCATAATTCTTTCATTTCTCAACCTTAAAAATAAATAAAAACATCTCCATAATCCGTGGGAAATGTGCTTTCATATGCTGTATCACACCCGATTCAAGTCTTCTTCAATAAAATGCTACGAGCGAACTCAGCGAAGACCATACCATCGGGGCCACAGCATTACAGCACGCATTCAACTCATTCCTTGACTTGAATGAAATAAAATATAATAAACGTTATTTTACTGGTGTTTTTCAATAGAAACAAATAAAGAGCGTGTGTAGGCTACTGTGTGCAAGTGCAACAGTGCATATACATGCATGCACTAGGCTATATTTCTTCCGTGTCGGGATGGTGATTGAGCTCTTCAAGTTCACAGCCCGTTTGGTCTTTCATAAAAAAACCTTGATATTAGCCTATAAACACTCATGGTTCTCTCATTTCTCAACCGTTTTATTAAATGTAAAAATCTCCATATTCCTTAGGAATCTTGCTTTCATTCGCTGTATGGTACATGGTTCTATCGTTATCGAATTAATTAATTACGCATCTACTCGCAATTCCATTCCGATCTGAAAGGTGGGTCTGTTCTTTTGAGGCATAAAGGTGACAGCATGCAGTGCAATAGGAATAATTAACCCAAATGTGACAAAGGCATGTCATGTCTTCTATGGTGCCAGCCTGAAGAAATGTCATACCACGATCCCCAAAGTGCGCATTCCGTATGTGACATCAGCTGACTGGTAAAGAGAATAGTACGGACATGTTGATTGGGTACGTCTCAAACACGCCTTAAACACACCCATGACTAATTCAAGGCCGTTTTGCGCACTCCGGGGGGTGTCAAAAGCGCTTCTTAACATGCCCAAAATTGCAATATGACATACTACACGCCCCCAGATCATAATACTGTAATTAGATTAGTAATATAGAAGTAAGTAAAATAGAAGTCCTAAATCGACCCCCTATTATCCATAATCCTTATGCCCTGGATCTTGCCTTATGGAAGAGCAATGCGTGCTGCCTTGGAAATGTAATACATGTATATCAGATGCAGAGGGTTGTTTTGTGTGTCCAGTATCTGACTATCTGTCATCCACTCCACGACCAACACAGCCAAGTTGTGCTTCTCCCCCTCTCCCGAGCCTTTTTTTTTTTTCACCGCACAGAACCATATGCACCAAAAACCATTTCAGTGGCCACAGTTACATGCAAGGCTGATCATTCCGAATAAATACTTCAGAATAAAATAATAAAAAAAATGTTTGAAAATTATCAGAGTGATCATCAAACTCGGGACGGTTGGATCTTTGAACACTCACAGATCAGGGGGATCGTCATCACTGCTGCTGCAGCCTGCTCCACGTTTTCTTTTGTGGATTTCAGAGCTGCAAAATGCACAAAATAACCGCTCTATGTGCAAACTCCTCGGCGGCGCGCCTTGGATATGAGCGCCTTGGAGTTGGTGCACCTTTGAAATGAGAATGCTCAGAAAGACCTGAATGAACTTACATCCGAACTAGAAAAAGTGCCCTTCTGGGCACAGGTCTCCACCAGGTTATCCACAGATCCGTGCAGTTAGAGGTAAAAACACTTTTCGGCCAGTTATAGCGCCACCTTGAGGCTGAGTTGAAATTGTTCATGTGGCATTTCGTCCTCGGCCTAGTGGGAATGTGGGTGCACAATTTCACGGAAATCACGCGATGTGTTCATGATTTGCAGCATTTTGTTTGAAACTGAGCACTCCTGTGAACTTTGGAAGCCAATCTTAACCAATCAGGATGGAGTCTGATAAATCTGAAAGACCCGTTTCGTTGAATGGCTCTAGAGAGACTGTGTACCAATTTGCGTGATGTTTGGACAAAATCTGTAGGTGTACTGTGCAAAAACTTGTTTTGCACAAAGCGGCCTCCTGGTGGCGCTATAACAGGCCGTTCTGGAAAGTTTGGGGCAGAGGTTCATGGTTGGCATCCAGGGAGTGTGTGTGCAAAATATGGCATCGAAAAACTTGTTTTGCACAAAGCGGCCTCCTGGTGGCGCTATAACAGGCCGTTCTGGAAAGTTTGGGGCAGAGGTTCATGGTTGGCATCCAGGGAGTGTGTGTGCAAAATATGGCATCGACCGGGTTAACGGTGGCCGAGATTAGCTGTTCACGGACACACACACGGACACACAAACGGACACACAAACGGACGGACGGACACGCGGACGGACGGAGTGCAAAACATACTCTCCCCACATGCCTTCGGCCTGGTGGAGACAATGAGTATATACATGAGTCCAATTGTCTTTTGTTGGTATATAGATTGCGAGTTTACTGCCTCTCTATGAAAAGGTATCAAGCGAAAACGATCATTAGGGAAATCGGATTAATTAAACAGACTTGCACTGAACTATGGCGAAATCACATTGGAAATTACACCCATCTAGCATTTAATTGCCTTTCATCTGGTTGATGAAAGTATTAACTACGTGTTTCTGATTATGGGGAATTTTACATTATTTTAAATCCATTACATAATTTGCTGCATAATGGGGTGATGAGGTGATGTAACTGAACGAGGGAATCGTGCATAATGCACCTTGGTACAAATCTAATGACTTATTTGACTAGACAATTAAACACAATGAGCACAAAGGAATTGACACTCTGCTGATTATAGGGAAATTACAATCACAGATTTGTGGAGAATTAAGGCAGAACGAGACCTCTGAGCTGTGAGTGTTCTGCAACATGACTCAAGCCGAAGCAGCTCCGACTTAGGTCGCACCGTCTGAGGAGCGCATTCTTTTTATCAAACGGATTCGCATTAGGGGTGCACACGATAGCAAATATTAGGGAAATCGCATCGACACGCCTACATACACACCTCCACCTGCAAATATAGGTGTCAGCAAAATTAAAGGTATATTCAGTGATTTCACTTAATTCAAATATCACTTATTTTTTTGTTTTGTTGTGATAATCCTCCCTACTATAGAGTGTGCTGGCCACCTCCCTGTCCCCAGTTAACCCCTGGGGGTCAAAAAACCTTAGGTTTCGTTTTTGACTCTCTATCCTGATTGGACGGAAAGGCTGGGTCCCACAGCCAAAAACGAAACCTAAGGTTTTTTGAGTGAAATCACTGAATATACCTTTAATAGTGGGTTGTGTGGCCGCAAGATAAACGTTTACGCATAGTGGAAGCTCCTAAATGCGTAATTCACGGAAAATGTTTATTACTTGCGGATAAAGCATGGCATATACGATGGAGCCCGTTATCAATGACACATCATTGTTAATTTCTGTAATGCGATAGTTCTCGTGATACCTTTTCAGGCAGCATGACCCACTTAAGAAGTTGGACATTTTGTGGGCAAAACTCCTACTATTTTCATTCAATCCCTAGCTGTCTCGAATCCGTGTCAGCCGGCATGCTGTGTCTCATAACTCCAGGCACAGTGGAATCCTCAGAGGACTGCTTGTTATGAGAAGGCTGGGAATGAGATGAATGCTGCAGGGCAGAGGAGTCCCACGCGGAGCACTAGCTGTTGTCAAACATCATTACTGAGGAACTACTATACGGTACATGCATGTTGAAACACTTATTTTGCATGCAGGCTGTTAAAATGAGTTAATGAGAGCTGTAAAATAATATATAAGGAGACTCATTATCACGCACGCACCGCACGCACGCAAGCGAGCGTGCGCACACACACACACACACACACACACACACACACACACATTCCCTAAACTGCGCTATATTACAAGTATTGACCATTAAGACTCAATCTATGCAATAGTTCTAGTATACTACAGGTTTTTCATGAGTGCCATACGGCCTACCTGGTCCAGTTTCCAGTGGAACTCTGCGGGTCGGAAGGTGTCCACCTGAGTGAAGTCTCTCCTGAGCAGGAACACCAGGCGGCAGTTGTGGACATACAGGGAGTAATGGTGACGGTTCATCTCTGTAGGGGAGAGAAAAGGACCGAGAACTCAGTCGTTGAACATACAGGGAGTAATGGTGACAGTTCCACTCTGTAGGGGAGAGAAGGAGAACACAGCAGGAGTACAGCCCAGGGGAGCAGAGAGCCAGCATTACAGACGAGCAGCTTTTAACAAAGACTGACGTCTATTCTCAGTAAGCTCTATAAAACCTAATGGCTGAGAGCCTGATAAGGAAAAGGAAAACACTTTCTTTTCTAAAGGGACTTAGCTTTCTCCATGGCCTTCATTCAGTCTTGCACACAATCCTACAATCTTGTGTTTCAGCACTTCTCCATGAGTTGCTACGTCTGTTGTGTACTAATCCAGCCTCTACTACTGCACTCTAGCACAGTAAATCAATGACTTCCACTTCCCTGAATGCATCTTATTCTCAACTCTAGGTAACCCTTTTTGGGGTGCATATAGGTTGGTCAGACAACAGTCCGACAGGCATTAGTTCGACAACACTGTCGCCCCCGACATGCGCTGCCGGCTACAACTAACTGTGTCGCGGGTTAAAACTCACCCGTGCCTCAATCCCGACATGCACGGTAGGTTAAAACCAACCTGTGGCGGGTTAAAACTAACCTGTGGCGGGTTAAAACTAACCTGTGGCTCCCGACATGTGTGGCAGGTTACAACTAACCAGTGGCAGGTAAAAACTGGCTAGTTGTATACCCGCCACCGTCATATGGCAGCCTTGTCTGTATGGACTTTTAATGATTGTTTAGAGCACTTTTGATCGTTTGCCAGCCAAGTCTATGGACTTTTAATGTTTGAATAGAGCACTAAATGACGACGTGAGACGTCGTGTGTCCAATATAAATACATCTTGTGACTGGTTTCGTTTTATATAACACACTGCCTTCATGTCTCGTAGTCGTAACGTGTATATATATATCATGTGGCGGCCACAGTGGGTGCCCCTCAGATCACACAAGTGTGATTTTTTTCTCCACCATAAAACAACTTAGTGGTAAGATGCATTAAAGGTATATTCAGTGATTTCACTCAAAAAACCTTAAGTTTCGTTTTTGGCTGTGGGACCCAGCCTTTCGTCCAATCAGGATAGAGAGTCAAAAACGAAACCTAAGGTTTTTTGACCCCCAGGGGTTAACTGGGGACAGGGAGGAACTCCTTATATGGTCAGCACACTCTATAGTAGAGAGGATTATCACAACAAAACAAAAAAATAAGTGATATTTGAATTAAGTGATATCACTGAATATACCTTTAAATTAAGTTGTTCTTTTCCTGTCTCTAGTCTCTGTCGAAGGACCACGCTAGGCGTCAATACAAGTTACATCTTAGGCCATATTGTACATTTCTATTAAAATGTATTAAAATGCAACAATAATTTAGTGTGTATTATCTATCTCAAGCAAGTCTCAAGTCTACATCCATTAACCCATTCTGAACTGGGAACCCATTTTGGTATTAGCATCATGTTATTCTTTAGCTATTGAAAAATAGCAGATCTACAAGCTCATAGCGCGCCACCGAGTGGCGCGCTACGAGCTTGTAGGTCTGCTATTTTTGAACAATCGAAGAGCGACTGACATTTTTAGAATCTGATCTCAGGTCAGAATGGGTTCATCAGACCAGTGTGTGTCCAGTGGAAACCTCATATGAATCTGATCTCAGGTCAGAATGGGTTAATCAGACCAGTGTGTGTCCAGTGGAAACCTCATATGAATCTGATCTCAGGTCAGAATGGGTTAATACTGAAACAAATTGATGCAGGCTTCTTCAGTGGAACACATCATACAAAATTGAAAATAGGAAAGGCACATGCCCTCGAGAAACCTTCAAAGGAGAGCGTATGTGATACGCAGGCAGGAGGAGCCGATGCGGGGCCGAGGGAAACAAAGTGCACTTCAGAGGCCCCTGCAGGTTGCCGACAAGACGAATAAATGTATTTGCTGCCTGTTTCTACTGAATTTAAAGGACAACTTTAGTTTTTTTCAACCAAGGTTCATGTTTTAGGTTGTTATTAGAGAAAGTAAAAGATGAGTGTTAATCTTTTTTCATTTGCTGCTTTCTTTCGTTTTAGGGATTTTAGCTGTTTTTGACAGGGGGGCAGGGGCATTCGAGCATCGGGCTAAATATGTATTTTTTAACAAAATTTTATGGTGATTTATTTTTTTATGGTTTACTATAGTCCTAATAAACGCCAGGAAATTACATCTGGCCACAGAAGATCACAGGATCTACTGAATGTGAAGGTAGCCTACTGGGGGAAGGCTTATACTATGTGTATAGGCTAAATATGTCAGTTTGTCACATTCAATAGATCCCGTGATCTTTTGTGGCCAGATGTAATTTCCTGGCGTTTATTAGGACTATAGTAAACCATAAAAAAATATATCACCATAAAATTGTGTTAAAAAATACATATTAAGCCCCATGCTCGAATGCCCCCGCCCCCCTGTCAAAAACTGCTAAAATCCCCAAAACGAAAGAAAGCAGCAAATGAAAGAAAATGAACACTCACCTTTTAGTTTCTCTAATAACAACCTAAAACATGAACCTTGGTTGAAAAAAACTAAAGTTGTCCTTTAACTGGTCGGGATTCGGGCAGCAAGCGAGTGTCATCAGCGTCACGTTTGTTTTGGGAGCCAGGCAAGAATGTTGTCACTTCACTTGTTGTAGTTGTCAGGGGAAATTAATTAGCGCCATAAGCAGCAATCATCCTCCTATTCATAATGTCATCTCACAGCAGTAGGCTACTGTGGTGTCTGAATGCTAGCTAAACAGAACAAATCCGTAATCACCAGTCCAGGGTTGACAGATCTTTTTTGTTTTTGTGAGAGAAACAAGCAACCAGGTCTATTAAAATAAGTCCAATGGCCCAGGCGGTGGCGTAACCGTCTGGGCACCCGACTGGTAATCCAGTCGCAGTGTGCCGCGGGTTCGACTCCCGAGCCTGACACGGCCTTTACTGCATGTCTTCCCCCCATCTCTCTCTCCCGTTTCCTGTCAGCCTACTGTCTGTCCCTTCAAAAACCAATAAAAGGCATAAGCCGCAAAAAAAAAAAAAAAAAAAAAAAAAAGTCCAATGTTGTTTTTACAGCACTTCTCAAACATTTTCATGCCTACGACCCCCAATATTTTAAAACAACTTCACAGAAATACAAGCCCATGGGTGTGGGCGGGAATAAACTAACCCCAATCTATACCGGACCCGCGATTTCTCAGGTTTGATTTCTCGGGCCTGTAATCGGATAGTACGACCTAAAAATAAATCTAGAAAACACCACTGCGGTTATGGTCCTTTAAACCTGCTTACATCTGTAGAGCAACATGCCCATTGTGTCTAAATAAATATGTGTTAATATTGCTTTGTTGTCCTTTGCTTTTTTGTTCCTTTATATTCCCCATGAATCCCCCTTTATATCCCCCATTCATTATTATTTTAATTGTGTTCCTTTTTGCTCCATTAAGTCGGAGAGGATAATTGTCGGTATGAGCCAGAGCGCTGGAGTTTATCCCATTCTGACCTGAGATCAGATTCATACGAGGTTTCCGCCGGACACACACTGGTCTGATGAACCCATTCTGACTTGAGATCAGATTCTAGAAATGTCAGTCGCTCTTCGATTTTTCAAAAATAGCAGACCTACAAGCTCGTATCGCGCCACTCGGTGGCGCGATATGAGCTTGTAGATCTGCTATTTTTCAATAGCTAAAGCATAACATGATGCCAACACCAAAATGGGTGCCCGTTCAGAATGGGTTATACCCGTTTCACAATGTGACGGACCTCTGGGAGACGTATCGCTGTGGTTCAGTGCAACATCTACCGTCAGCTCACAGTATACTTACCGCACGACCCAAGCTGTGCAGTGCTACTCATACACTGCGTTGGCGAAGCCCGGGATCAAACCCATAATTGATCGTCGAAGGGTGAGTGCTCTATACCAACTGAGCTACCCAGACACCGAGCTATGTCAAGCCACTAATAAAAAATCACACCAGTGCGTGAACCGAGTGGTGCAACTCCCGTATATTGGTTCTCTGTATCGTTCCAATTTGTATCGTTCCAATTTCTTCTCTGTATCGTTCCAATTTCTTCTCTGTGTCGTTCCAATTTATTCTCTGTATCGTTCCAATTTCTTCTCTGTACTCTGGTGCCCTCTACTGGTATAAATAAGTAACATACTCGTGCTCACTTATACAAACATACATACAGGTACCTACCTACCTACCTATAGGTACACGGACGTTGCTGGATGTAGGAGTGGTTGCACCACTCAAAAAGAACAAATGCAAACTAACTAAATAAAGAAGGCAAGAAAGAACACCCCTCACCTGTCTTATCAGAGTTGCAGAGTAATGTCTCTTTCTCTGCTCTGAGTCCCGGGCTGGGTCCGTGCTTCATCCAGGTGGCGACGGTGAACTGATCGGTTAGGTTCTGAGGCACCACGAAGTCCGGTATCTTAGCCGCCTGTCGACCGTCGAATCGGAAGATCAGGTCACTGTCTCGTCCACTGTCCGTGATCAGGGAGGCCGTCCAGTTGGTGGACGCACTGGGGGCGGGGAGGAGGTCGGTGCTGCCCGAGGAGGCCCCTGGAGTATATTTGCCATTAGGGAGGTTATAGGGAGAGGTGTGACAAAAGACATACGTCAATAACGATCACAGCAGATATACTGTAGACGGCGGATTGGCTTAACCTTGGCTATGATTAGTTATAAGTAAGGCAGATGGCAGGACTTAATATGGAATCAATGGGCCAAGATGGATAGAGGATGCATTTATTGATTGGCAAATGAAAGTGATTTCAGAAGATAATAAATGTGAGTCATCATTCACAGAGAGAGTACATAGCTCACTGCTAACTTCTATACCTCGATGGAAACACAGAGGACATATCGACAGGAAACTGTGGAAACACAATGATGAGGAAAGTCACAGACTCTTAATTCTCAGAGCAGATAAGTGCAGACCACTTTAACCCATTCTGAACGGGCACCCATTTTGGTGTCAGCATCATGTCATGCTTTAGCTATTGAAAAATAGCAGATCTACAAGCTCATATCGCGCCACCGAGTGGCGCGATACGAGCTTGTAGGTCTGCTATTTTTTGAAAAATCAAAAAAACTACTGACATTTTTAGAATCTGATCTCAGGTCAGAATGGGTTCATCAGACCAGTGTGTGTCCGGCGGAAACCTCGTTATGAATCTGATCTCAGGTCAGAATGGGTTAAACACTGCCAGGAGTGGTTTACAGGCTTCTGGAACATCATACAAAAACGAATAGAATACGCAACATCACTTAGTAGTAGAGGAGCTGGGTTGAAAAGTGAAATGAACCCACACACTCATCTGCTCCAAAAGTTATGCTTTATTGACGTAAAGTATAACCTTTGGTGTGCGGGTTCTTTTCTCTTTTTCTCCATTTCTCATGCCTGCGTCCAGCAAAACAAACCAAAACGTTCTAACTGTGAAATCAACGCACATCCGTTCCTTCTCCGTCATTCTCACCGCTCTTCTCTCTTTAGACTCGATGTTAGTCATATTGATGTGATGTCAGAGATCTTTGGTTCATAAATATCATACTGAAATATTATTGTTGCTTTTATTCCTAACTACTTCTGCAGTGTTCAAGTATTTGATGTGCCCACGCCAGTTTTTCTACCCGCTCGTACAATTAAACAGGTAATTAATGAACCATGCTGTTAGCAATAAAAATAAAATGAAGAAAAAGTATAAGGTCAAACCTAAATATATCTGCCTCATTTTAATGCAGACCATTGAAACACCCATCTGTTAATTTCTCCTAATAACGTAAAACGCGCACTTAAATTAACGTTCTATATCGTGTCTCTAAAAGCCCGTTTACATTTGCATGCGGTATTCGGAAACCATCGTCGCTCTGAATCCCGGTAATTAGATTCCCCGGGTAAATAAATATGCATCGACATCCCTGCCACCCCCCGACCGCGATGTTTCAGCGGCCTCTGTGTCTTTGTACATTATCTCAAATTGATGGCGTTTTAGAAAAGCAATTACAATTTATTCCTTTCACTATCAGATAATGATTATGAGGTCTCTAGACTATGAACGCAGAGGTAAATCATGCAGGGAGTGGGGTTAGGAGGAGGCGGTGGTGGAGAGGGACTGTAACAGCATTCAGATGAGCTGGATGGAGGGTGCTGTTGGTACAGTAGGTGTGAAGAGTTGCATCAATCAAATTAGCAATGTACGTGGCATGGCGGAGGGCACCGCAAGCCAATACGCACATGTTTTAGACGCTGGTTTTAACCCATTCTGACCGGGCACCCATTTTGGTGTCGGCATCATGTCGTGCTTTAGCTATTTAAAAATAGCAGATCTACAAGCTCATATCGCGCCACCGAGTGGCGCGATACGAGCTTGTAGGTCTGCTATTTTTGAAAAATCGAAGAGCGACTGACATTTTTTGAATCTGATCTCAGGTCAGAATGGGTTCATCAGACCAGTGTGTGTCCGGCGGAAACCTCGTATGAATCTGATCTCAGGTCAGAATGGGTTAAAATGGCAGAGGAATAATGGCTCTGAAGACCTGGCTGACACCCACTTCAGCAGTGGCAGCTTATACTTCTAATTCACGTCACCACTTTTCACATGATTGCCTCAGTCGGACAGTCTTTGATCTGCAGGTACTCTCTGTGGAACTCTAGATAACCACGATCATGAAAGCCGCAGGTCCACGTCTTCCCCCAATATGCTGCTGTGCACATCAAGAACGGCTCACTCAATTTCAGCCGCTCGTCTCAAACTAATCAAAAAGTCACCGCGATGTTCAGAACACCAAAGCATGGATGTATGAGAGGCTATCGAGTACTGACTGGGGTGAAAGCGGTGCCTACCGCAGAGCTTCTGGAGGGACTTCTCGGAGTAGGTCTCGCGGTCGCAGCCCTTCCCAATGTGGCTGGTCTGCAGTTCTACGGTGGTCCTCACTGAAGACAGTGGTCCCCCGCACGTCTCCAGGTGCATCTTGGGAAAGAGCTGCTTACTGCCTGTGCCTGGTTCATAGTCCACTCGTTTGTTCCAGCCTGGTAGAGATAGAGGAAGGAGGAGAGGAGAATAGAATAATAGGAATGGTGGTTAATCACTCTATAATTAGCCCATTCTGACCGGGCACCCATTTTGGTGTCAGCATCATGTTATGCTTTAGCTATTTAAAAATAGCAGATCTACAAGCTCGTATCGCGCCACCGAGTGGCGCGATACGAGCTTGTAGGTCTGCTATTTTTTGAAAAATCGAAGAACGACTGACATTTTTAGAATCTGATCTCAGGTCAGAATGGGTTAAGCGAATGTCTGAGTGTGTGTGTGTCTGTCTGTCTGTCTGTCTGTCTGTCTGTCTGTCTGTGTGTCAGAAACAGTGCCGTAACTCCTTACTGCCTGCACCAATCGCTCCCACTTCACACAGGCATTGACCATATGAATATGGAGGGCGTAACGAAGCCCTTTTTTCGATTTGACACATTCATGATTATTAATAAATAGCCACAGGGCGGCAAAACTCCTCTCCCCAGAAATCACGTGTCACCAGTGTCACAAGTGAATTGCATTTTGGGACGGTCACTGATTAATACTGGGACACAGTTTTCCGCGTAACTTGAGTTGTTTCGCCCGCTGTCAATTTTTCTCGCAATAGACAGCGGGCGAGCGATCGGGATATTTCCAACCCCCTTACGCATCGACACAATTACTATATACAACAAACAACATGCCACGAAGAACAGCCTCAAGGACCCTAGCGCATTCTTCCACGCACCTATACCCTTTTTCACACCGCCCCCAGCCAACACGGAGGTCGTGTGTGTGTGTGTGTGCAGACTACTTTCGCTGTGAGCATGTGTGTGTTTAAACTACTTAAGCTGTGAGTGCGCACGTGCGTATGTGTGCGCGTGCGTCATCG
The DNA here is from genome assembly GCF_964188405.1 of Protomyctophum parallelum. Taxonomy (NCBI): domain Eukaryota; kingdom Metazoa; phylum Chordata; class Actinopteri; order Myctophiformes; family Myctophidae; genus Protomyctophum; species Protomyctophum parallelum. Next base: position 5,577,148 of record NC_139706.1, on the reverse strand, counting down.
CGTGGCCGTTTTCAGTTCGCTATAAACACAACACGAGATACAACTGTCTTGAACATAAGCCACACACACACACACAGCGTGAAGTGGCTACAGCGCACGCTCTGGTGAAAACAGCTAATCTACAAGCTCACAACATCACAGGTTGCAAAAGTCATGAGTTCTCTCAATCCAAAGCTCACAATTGAGACCGTTTTGGACGCAAATCCACCTGCAAATTGGATCTGTGCGACTGTCCATATATAGCTGCATGTCAAACTGGGGGCCCTTGATACTTTTCAAATGGGGCTCTGTGGGCTAATAAGTGTAAATGTTGCAGTCCTTGCTCTTGCCATGAAAACGTTTCCCTACCATGCATTTGGAAGAATACTTTAATGTTATACTGCTGTTTTTATTCATAAAAACACACACACACACACACACACACACACACACACACACACACACACACACACACACACACACATATATTATACAAGTTGAAATTTATCAGAACGGGTAAGGACTAGTTGGATTAATTAGCAACAAAAACACTGCTGAAGTCGGATCGACGGAGCGAGGGATTTACGCCGAAGTAGCCTGTAATTTGTTTCTTAACAAACATAAGCCAAACAAACAATGCACCCTGAACCTTCCTGCAATTCTCAGAATCTCATAACTCAATAATCACCGAGGATACTTGACGAAAATGACTGTGTGCATGTGTGTGTGTGAGCAGCACAGTGCAGTAGCAACAACGTTACTCATTATTCTGTCCCCGTCAGCCCTTTCGTGTGCAGAGTTGTGTTTTGTGCCTCTGCTATCCCATTCTGACCTGAGATCAGATTCATACGAGGTTTTCCACTGGACACACACTGGTCTGATGAACCCATTCTGACCTGAGATCAGATTCTAAAAAATGTCAGTCGCTCTTCGATTTTTCAAAAATGGCAGACCTACAAGCTCGTATCGCGCCACTCGGTGGCGCGATATGAGCTTGTAGATCTGCTATTTTTAAATAGCTAAAGCATAACATGATGCCGACACCAAAATGGGTGCCCGTTCAGAATGGGCTATTACAGTGTGTTTGTGGTGTGTCGGTGTGTTCTCGCCGCTCCCCTCACTTTGCAGAGCGTTCGCAGTGTGCATTTGGGTGATTCTGACCTGCGTGTAGCTCATCCCAGAGATAATGAGAAAAATGCCCGGTGAAAATTGTGTAATCATGTACAGTGTGTGTGTGCGTGTACTACTTTTTTCCCTGAAACTAATTCACTATCACCGTACACCATCCTGCATTATAATGATCCATCCATCAATGTATGTATCACTGTACCTATGTTGTGTTTCTGCATCTATCATTTAGTGACTGTGTGTGTGTGTGTGTGTGTGTGTGTGTGTGTGTGTGTGTGTGTGTGTGTGTGTGTGAGGGTGTGTGTGTGTGTGTGTGTGTGTGTGTGTGTGTTGTTGTTGTTGTTGCGTTATGCATGGTTGGCTCAGCCGCAGACCGGAGATCTAAACATTAAGCAGAGCCGAAGGCACACTGACAGAACAGCTCTGTGCTGCTCGTCGGCCCGTTAAATCTGCTATGTTCACTTCCACACACTCCCTCACGTTTGTGCGGTCATTTACACACACACACACACACACACACACACACACACACACGCAAACACAGACAGACACACTGAAAACACAGTTCATCTATTGGAGCACATCTGTGTTGAACCTCCCTGCAAGGTGGGCGCACGCTTTGATCAGAGCTGCCACTAGGAAAGTATGTGTGTGCTCAGTGGAAAAACAAACACAGCACATGGAGACATAGAACGAAACGCGGACATACTGTACAAGCTCAGGGGACTCCGGTAGGGGACTTTCTCTATAACGTGTGATGATGACACAGTCCACCCACACTGCCGGCTTTCTGCCTGCTGTCTGGCTGCTGGCTGGTTCACAGTGTTTGTATTTCAGGATTGGCATTTGGCAGGGCTAGAGCCTGTGAGTGATGGGCTGGATGGTGCGGGGGAGGATAGTCAGGGAGATTGGGATACTACACGGATGTGCTCATTATCTCCACTAGTTTGCTTGGTGTTTGGAAGCCTATCTTTTAACCCATTCTGACCTGAGATCAGATTCATACGAGGTTTCCGCCGGACACACACTGGGTCTGATGAACCCATTCTGACCTGAGATCAGATTCTAAAAATGTCAGTCGCTCTTCGATTTTTCAAAAATAGCAGACCTACAAGCTCGTATCGCGCCACTCGGTGGCGCGATATGAGCTTGTAGATCTGCTATTTTTCAATAGCTAAAGCATAACATGATGCCAACACCAAAATGGGTGCCCGGTCAGAATGGGTTAAGTTACAACATTACAACGCTCCACATAATGTAATAATCAAACCGTGGATCTCGGGATCTAATTGGGAACCGTGGTGGCTCCAAAGTGGATCTTGGACTTCATGTGTCCAGCCTGTGACTTTTTCTTATTTTTCGTGCACCTAGTTTAACGGCAGTCGGTGTGTTTTAAAGGTTTCATGACATGCTGTTTTTACAAAAAAATGTTAAGCAAGACAGGGGACTTTAACGTGTTAATTTTGATTAATTAATGACATCATTTAATCACACTCATTTTTTTTTGATCAGGGAACGTTTCTCACTGAACGAGTTTCAGGTGGGCCGTGAGCGCCGACCATATAACGGTGTCAGTCAGACAACGTCAAACCCCAATTCACCCAAATGCAAACAGCTAAGTGCATGGACCCCATGCACGCAGTTTGCTTATATAGAGCCAGTCGAGGTGTAGAGGATGCCACTCTAACTATTGGACAAAATACATAGTCCTTTAGACAAGCCCAAAACATATGTCCGTGTCCATAGACTTCTCCTCTTCTTTTAATACGGTCCAACCCCATCTTCTCCTAAGACGCCTGTGTGACCTGAACGTCAGTATAGCAATCTAATTTTGTGGATTAGGGAGTTCCTGGGAGAGAGATACCCCAACGAGTCCGCGTTAATAACACTCTGTCTGACTGCCTTGTCCTAAACACTGGCGTGCAACAGGGGTGCGTTTTATCCCCTCCCTCTGTTGTTGTATTTCAACTCACAAATGAGTTGAAATACAACAACAAAGACTTCTCTCTCATAAAGCACGCTGACGACATGGCCCTGGTTGCCTGCCTGCAGGACGTTTCCAGTCCCTCTCGGAGCATGGTCAGTGACTTTAAATATCTGGGAACAACCATAGACAATAAGCTCACCTTTCAGACCAATGCAGATAACATCTACAAAAAGGCAAGGCCTTATCTAAAAGGCTTTATCTTCTCAGGAAACTGAGAAGTTTTAATGCCAGTAAACACACCCTGACCATGGTCTATAGATCAACTCACTGAGAGCGTTCTCACTTTTAACATGGTGTCCTGGTTTGGGAATCTCTCAGTTAGATATATTTATATTGGCCCTGTGACCATGGCAGCCATTTTCAAAATGGCCGCCACCTGCTGTTATTTTACAATAACTCAAGTTCTACACCACCTAGGATCTTGATGCTGGTGACTAATCATACATTTTCAAGGATGTGGGATACATTGGTACTATTTAGATTTGTCCTGTAAGTAAGATCATTGGAGACAAACAATTGCAACTTCAGGACATATACAACCACTCCATAACCAAAAAAAGCTATTCAGATTTAGGCTACAATGATTCTATACCCACCCTCTTCACTCTGAATTTGACTTGTTGCCATCGGGGCAGGAGGCTTAGGGCAAAATTATCTAAACAGAAGGGTTACAAAACTTTGTTTGTGCCAACTGCTGTGGACATTTTAAATAAGAAAATGTTTAAATAGTTCACCTAATCCCCACTGTTCATGATCACTGTTGCTGTGTTAATGTGAATGCATTTTATATAGTATTTTTAACACATTCTGACCGGGCACCCATTTTGGTGTCAGCATCATGTTATGCTTTAGCTATTGAAAAATAGCAGATCTACAAGCTCATATCGCGCCACCGAGTGGCGCGATACGAGCTTGTAGGTCTGCTATTTTTGAAAAATCGAAGAGCGACTGACATTTTTAGAATCTGATCTCAGGTCAGAATGGGTTCATCAGGACCAGTGTGTGTCCGGCGGAAACCTCGTATGAATCTGATCTCAGGTCAGAATGGGTTAATGCACCCGTGTACTTTTGTAATGTTTTATTGTTGTAACTGACTGCCGGTGTGCCAAAGACGAATTTCCATTTTATGTACATTTAATGGACAATAAAGTTTTCTATGTTTTCTTTGATGTTATTCCTTGTTATTCCTAGTCTTAGTGTTTGCCCCCGCACCCCCAATTATGTTTGTTTTCATTTGTTCCTCGTGCCCCCCATGTAAAGCACCTTTGAGTATTCATATAGACTACCTGAATATTCCTAAAATTGCTGCACTTTTTATCAGTTTATCTGTTGATCTTGGTTAAGTAGCCTACTCCCTGATTAAAGAATATAATGTTTTATTGCCTTAGCTATTCATTGATATACAGTACACTGTAGTGACGCGCGGGCCGGCTTTTTTTTTCATAACTCGCCCGTTCCGTCCCGCGACGAGAGCCGGCCGCACCAACCTGCCCCGCAAAACAATATATTAATCAATATATTAAAGGGATTGTGACATTAAAAAAAAGGTTTTGGAATTGTTCTTATTTTTTTTAGGTTTTCTAATCTCAATTGCACCCAAAAAACATGAACTTTTTTTACATTCAGTAGATTTTCTGTGATCTGGGGTTTTCTGGCTCAAACAGGTGCTCTGATTTGCCGGCAGTAAGTGACATCACTTACTGCAAATCCCATATATGTCAATGGGATTTGCCAGCAGATGTCACTGTTTCACTGTGTTGCCTGTTTCATTGTAGACCACAGAAAATCCACTGAATGTTCAAAGTTCAGGTTTTTTGGTGTAATTGAGGTCATAAAACCTAAAAGAAAAAAGAAAAATAAATGAAAATGAATGTCATAAAACCTTTAATCATGGACAGCAAGTTCAGTCCATTCAATTGCTTTGGAGAGAGAGAGGGGAAGGGGCAGGGACGTGTAGAGGAAATTTGATTTAGAAAAGGCACCTTTATTTTTCTTTTACATCTACTCAGCCAGATTTAGAGGATATATCTAATTTTAAACACTATAGGAAATGACCCAACCAGTCTGCCCTGCAGCCCAAATTACTGGTTATGAAAGTAAAATGAGCAGTTGCTTGCGTTGCTGTTATTAACATTAAGGATCGCATAATCGCATTCCTGCCTCCAGCAAGGGCAGAATCCATTTCTTCCGGCCAACGCGGCGGCGGTAAGCGCCGTCGGCCGGTCCGTAGGTGCGGCGGCCGGTGCCGTGATTAGGTCGGCCGGTCCGTGTTTACGTCGGCCGGTCCGTGATTAGGTCGGCCGGTCCGTGATTAGGTCGGCCGGTCCGTGATTAGGTCGGCCGGTCCGTGATTAGGTCGGCCGGTCCGTGTTTACGTCGGCCGGTCCGTGATTAGGTCGGCCGTCCGTGATTAGGTCGGCCGGTCCGTGATTAGGTCGGCCGGTCCGTGATTAGGTCGGCCGGTCCGTGATTAGGTCGGCCGGTCCGTGTTTACGTCGGCCGGTCCGTGATTAGGTCGGCCGGTCCGTGATTAGGTCGGCCGGTCCGTGATTAGGTCGGCCGGTCCGTGATTAGGTCGGCCGGTCCGTGATTAGGTCGGCCGGTCCGTGATTAGGTCGGCCGGTCCGTGATTACGTCGGCCGGTCCGTGATTACGTCGGCCGGTCCGTGATTACGTCGGCCGGTCCGTGATTACGTCGGCCGGTCCGTGATTACGTCGGCCGGTCCGTGATTACGTCGGCCGGTCCGTGATTACGTCGGCCGGTCCGTGATTACGTCGGCCGGTCCGTGATTACGTCGGCCGGTCCGTGATTACGTCGGCCGGTCCGTGATTACGTCGGCCGGTCCTTGTTTACGTCGGCCGGTCCGTGATTACGTCGGCCGGTCCGTGTTTACGTCGGCCGGTCCGTGATTACGTCGGCCGGTCCGTGATTACGTCGGCCGGTCCGTGATTACGTCGGCCGGTCCGTGATTACGTCGGCCGGTCCGTGATTACGTCGGCCGGTCCGTGATTACGTCGGCCGGTCCGTGATTACGTCGGCCGGTCCTTGTTTACGTCGGCCGGTCCGTGTTTACGTCGGCCGGTCCGTGATTAAGGTCGGCCGGTCCGTGATTAAGGTCGGCCGGTCCGTGATTGGGAGGCGGTCCACCCCAGGAGGTTAGACGGGACAATAGCCTGTCAGTCACAGTTTGTGACTGACAGTCAGGACAATTATCGCCCGGCGATAATTGTGAAATTGTGAAAACCTTGACCCGTCCGCCCGCCCCGCGGGACAACCCCTGGGACCTGCGGGGTCAAATATTGATATGTGGTTACGATGCGATTTTTAATCGAGTCCCAACCCAAATTAAAAGTCTTTATCATGGTCCTTCAAACGCGCATTCAAATGTTTTAACTGAAAAATCCACTCCAAGTGAGCCACGCTGCCACGGCATGTTTTTATTCTGAAATAAATAAGAATCATCACCTTAACAATCATCGCCTCACACTCAAGAGTTAAATAAGAGACACATTTTACTGTGTACATAGTCTCCAGGGTTTATCTTAGCGCTTTGGCTCAGATAGGGCTGTATTAACAGCCTCGTATAATATCTTTTATCTTTAACCATTCAACTATTTTATCCCTTTAAGAACGCTGGCGGTGTACCAGAACGTACCTGTGTGTTGTTAAATCATCATACGTATTTTATCAGTATTTTTCTTTTGCAGATAACAGCCTGGTCAAGTGTTTAGGGCCACCTATCTCCATGACCCTGTGCCGGGGTTGTTA
>NC_139706.1:5487785-5567785 GCF_964188405.1 Protomyctophum parallelum | reverse complement strand
TGTGTGTGTGTGTGTGTGTGTGTGTGTGTGTGCGCGTACATGTGTGCTTGCGTGCGTGCGTGAAGCTGTGCACCTGTAGGTGGTTGTCTATGTAGAGTGTGTGGAAAGTGTAAACCGTGTGAGGTTTCATCATTACACAGAGCATCCTTCATCCATGCTTCACCATCAGTATGAGAGAGGTTTCATCATTAACCAGAGCATCCTTCATCCATGCTTCACCACCAGTATGAGAGAGGTTTCATCATTACACAGAGCATCCTTCATCCATGCTTCACCATCAGTATGAGAGAGGTTTCATCATTAACCAGAGCATCCTTCATCCATGCTTCACCATCAGTACGAGAGAGGTTTCATCATTAACCAGAGCATCCTTCATCCATGCTTCACCATCAGTATGAGAGAGGTTTCATCATCACACAGAGCATCCTTCATCCATGCTTCACCATCAGTATGAGAGAGGTTTCATCATTAACCCATTCTGACCTGAGATCAGATTCATACGAGGTTTCCGCCGGACACACACTGGTCTGATGAACCCATTCTGACCTGAGATCAGATTCTAAAAATGTCAGTCGCTCTTCGATTTTTCAAAAATAGCAGACCTACAAGCTCGTATCGCGCCACTCGGTGGCGCGATATGAGCTTGTAGATCTGCTATTTTTCAATAGCTAAAGCATAACATGATGCCGACACCAAAATGGGTGCCCGGTCAGAATGGGTTAACCAGAGCATCCTTCATCCATGCTTCACCATCAGTATGAGAGAGGTTTCATCATTAACCAGAGCATCCTTCATCCATGCTTCACCATCAGTATGAGAGAGGTTTCATCATTAACCAGAGCATCCTTCATCCATGCTTCACCATCAGTATGAGAGACAATCTCCATTTATTTCCTCTCTACCTACACTCACCACACCCACCACGTCCTACACCCCTCCCCCGCCTTCTCTCTCTCTCTCATACCTTAGTAATGAATGATGGTGCTCTTTCGTCTTGTGTCAGATGAGGAATCTTTCCTCCACTTTATTTTCCTTCTTCCTCTTCCGAGGACACAAAGACACTTAGCAGTTAAATGGTATAAGGGCTGCAGCAGTCGGAAACAAAATGTAATTCCTCACCTTCTTTGTAACAGCACTTCTAATTTACTCTCTCTCTCTCTCTCTCTCTCTCTCTCTCTCTCTCCCCCCCCCTCCCCCTCCCCCCAGGCGTGTCTCTGTAATCGTTGTTGATGAGTGTCACCTGGGCTTGACAGACGAGAGTGGTCCTGCAGAGGAAAGCTCCAATCTTGACAGGAAGAGAGGGCTCCAATCTTGGGCTCAAGCAGGGAACGTAATCTCTCATAGATAGGTTGTGTGTGTGTGTGTGTGTGTGTGTGTGTGTGTGTGTGTGTGTGTGTGTGTGTGTGTGTGTGTGTGTGTGTGTGTGTGTGTGTGTGTGCATGCGCGTGTGTGTGTGTGTGTGTGTGTGTGTGTGTGTCTGCGTGTGTGCATGTGATGACTTGTACAGTATGGTGTATACTGTATGTCCTCTAGGTGCACAATCAACTGTTTGTAGCACTAGCAGCATGTGTGCGTACGTTTCTAATCTCTCCGTCCTCTTCCCTTCCCTTCCCTTCCCAAACCCTAACCCCCTGGCCTCCCCTTCTGCCCTCCAGTCACTCCTCCAGTCTGACAGAGAGGGGTGAACCCCAGTGGCAAGGCCTCCTCCACCTCCCCCATCCATCCTGGGACCGGGATGGACCAAGGGCCAGGCCAGCCAGCCAGACACACGCGTACGCACGCAGAAAGAAAGAAAGAAAGAAAGAAAGAAAGAAAGAATGCCTTTTTTTCCAGGAAGTAATGCAGCATTCACACTATAGACAGTCTGAGATTACAGAAGGAATGAGGGAGGAGAGGAAATATAGGAATGAGTCCCATTTATTCTTCTTTATAGCTCTTTAATTCTCCTTCTGCTCTTATCTGACATCAGCCCCATTGTATGCTGGGTGCGCACATGCACGCGCGCACGCGCACGCACGCGCGCGCGCGCGCGCACACGCACACTGCTTTCAACTGTGTATAGTGCGCTTCTGTTTGTACATGGATATTAGGGGTGTAACAATATAGTAACTGCAAACATTTTTATTTCAAGAATAGAATAGAATATATATAGAGTATATCGTATCGTTTCACTTTGTATCGTATCGTATCGTTTTGCAATGCAAATGATTGGTATTGAATGGTTTTGCAATGCAAATAAGCAATTGTATTATTACTAAGCACTTGCATTGCATTTAGCAGTAAAAATGGGTTTCATTACATTTCAACGCTATACACTTGGTCTATCGATAAATGTGTGTATTCTCTGTGTTCACGGTGCAAAACGGCATAATGTCCATAATGTTTTCAAATATAATGTCCATGTATTTGCTGTCAGCTGAGTTCTTGAGCTAACGAAAAGGCGACGATCCGAGCACTCAAAAGGTAAAAGAAATTAGGAGAGAGTGGATAAAAATACGGTAAGTCACTTAAAAAGAGTCTTCATCAGGGCAAGTAAGACTCTTTTTGAGTCGAAACATGTTGGCTTACTTTAACTTTTCTAAATAAAGTACAATTGCTTTTATCCACCCTCTCTTCATTTGTTTACCTTTTGAGTGCTCGGATCGCCGCCTTTTCTTTAGTATTCCAGTCCCACTGATCCTTAAAGCACCAGCCTATACTTAACTTTTTTCTCCCTCCAGCAGTTCTTGAGCTACAGAGAAAACTGTCAGTTGAATAGACACACGACACAGACATGTATAAGACAGAAGCATAAACATTTTTCTATCTTTCTATGTGGAAAATCCACACATTTCCGTTTTTTTTTCAAGCCTGTCACTTGTCACATTAAGCAGAAGCCTTCAATGGAGCTTGAAAATATCCACCGCGTGATTAAGTATGCCTCTAGTCTAAAGGATTTCCATCAAACCAACCAAGGCAGTCAATGTAAATATGGCTCCCTCCTGCACGGCATCTCTGCTATTCAATTACTGCCACACACACTGCTGCTGCTGCTGCTGGCAATGCTTGCCTCCACCACCCCAGCCACCACCTTCTATAGTTCAGAGTCTTACTTACTTATCGCATATACTACCCCTTCCGGGGCAGAGGTCGTCAACAACCGATCTGCAGACATCTCTGTCTTGAGCTGTCCTCTCTCTCTCTCAGTTCAGACTACAGAGTCTTGAGCTGTCTCAAAAGTTTAACTCAATGTTAAACTGAAATTCATGTGTGGATGGCTCTGAACTGAAGCAAACTGAAATACAATTTGTTTGCATGACTCAAGTTAAACTGATTAAAATGACTTGCTATGGTGCTATGTAAAGCCTACCTATGGGGCGGGGGGGGGGGGGGTTTGTACATGGATATTATGGGGTGTAACAATAATAGTAACTGCAAACATTTTTATTTCAAGAATAGAAGTATATCGTATCGTTTCACTTTGTATCGTATCGTATCGTTTTGCAATGCAAATGATTGGTATTGAATGGTTTTGCAATGCAAATAAGCAATTGTATTATTACTAAGCACTTGCAATGCATTTAGCAGTAGAAATGGGTTTCATTACATTTCAACGCTACACTTGGTCTATCGATAAATGTGTGTATTCTCGGTGTTCATGGTGCAAATCTGCATAATGTCCATAATGTTTTCAAATATAATGTCCATGTATTTGCTGTCAGCTGAGTTCTTGAGCTAAAGAAAAGGCTGGCGATCCGAGCACTCAAAAGGTTAAAAAAATTAGGAGAGAGTGGATAAAAATACGGTAAGTCACTCAAAAAGAGTCTTCATCGGGGCAAGTAAGACTCTTTTTGAGTCGAAACATGTTGGCTTATTTTAACTTTTCTAAATAAAGTACAGTTGCTTTTATCCACCCTCTCCTCATTTGTTTACCTTTTGATTGCTCGGATCGCCGCCTTTTCTTTAGCCCATTCAGACCGGGCACCCATTTTGGTGTTGGCATCATGTTATGCTTTAGCTATTTAAAAGTAGCAGATCTACAAGCTCATATCGCGCCACCGAGTGGCGCGATACGAGCTTGTAGGTCTGCTATTTTTGAAAAAAATCGAAGAACGACTGACATTTTTTAGAATCTGATCTCAGGTCAGAATGGGTTTAATCAGACCAATGTGTGTCCAGTGGAAACCTCGTTATGAATCTGATCTCAGGTCAGAATGGGTTAGTATTCCAGTCCCACTGATCCTTAAAGCACCAGCCCATACTTTACTTTTTTCTCCCTCCAGCAGTTCTTGAGCTACAGAGAAAACTGTCAGTTGAATAGACACACGACACAGACATGTATAAGACAGAAGCATAAACATTTTTCTATTTTTCTATGTGGAAAATCCACACATTTCCGTTTTTTTTTCCAAGCCTGTCACTTGTCACATTAAGCAGAAGCTTCAATGGAGCTTGAAAATATCCACCGCGTGATTAAGTATGCCTCTAGTCTAAAGGATTTCCATCAAACCAACCAAGGCAGTCAATGTAAATATGGCTCCCTCCTGCACGGCATCTCTGCTATTCAATTACTGCCACACACACACTGCTGCTGCTGGCAATGCTTGCCTCCACCACCCCAGCCACCACCTTCTAGTTCAGAGTCTTATACTTACTTATCGCATATACTACCCCTTCCGGGGCAGAGGTCGTCAACAACCGATCTGCAGACATCTCTGTCTTGAGCTGTCCTCTCTCTCTCTCAGTTCAGACTACAGAGTCTTGAGCTGTCTCAAAAGTTTAACTCAATGTTAAACTGAAATTCATGTGTGGATGGCTCTGAAGCAAACTGAAAAATACAATTTGTTTGCATGACTCAAGTTAAACTGATTAAAATGACTTGCTATGGTGCTATGTAAAGCCTACCTATGGGGCGGGGGGGGGGGGGGGGGGGGGGCTTGCATAGCATGCCAAATCTGGAATTTGCTTTCGTCTCGCTTCTTAATATTTCTCTGCATGTTTTGACTTGTAGTGATGGCTCAAATTGTGAACGTTAAGCACGAGGACTTGCTGTTTGCAAAAATAAGTAACCAACAACTTTACCTGGCGGCTGTAGAATAAGTATAAGCACACAGCTTTACCGGCGACTTTATAGCATGTGGCATTCAGAGATTGTCGAATAATAGTATGGCTATATGCGAGACTATACTTGGTGGAGGGAGATATAGCGGAAGTGTGGGTGGGTCTTATAATGATGTGTTGATAAGAAGACACAGGAAAAGTGCAAGCTGGTCTTCAAACAGAGAGGATTAATGGGGAGTTGATAGGCAGTGTTAAATGTGACTGGATGCACCCACACACGTCTTGGCTGGCATCGGTCTGTGTGTCCCTGTGTGGACGCGTGCGTGCGTACACCCACGCAGCCAGAGTTTCCTGCTGGCTGCTGTGGTGCCATATGGACCTTTTTTAACCCATTCTGACCTGAGATCAGATTCATACGAGGTTTCCGCCGGACACACACTGGTCTGATGAACCCATTCTGACCTGAGATCAGATTCTAAAAAATGTCAGTCGTTCTTCGATTTTCCAAAAATAGCAGACCTACAAGCTCGTATCGCGCCACTCGGTGGCGCGATATGAGCTTGTAGATCTGCTATTTTTAAATAGCTAAAGCATAACATGATGCCGACACCAAAATGGGTGCACGATCAGAATGGGTTAATTGAGTTTTGTAAGACACATGCAAGCTGATTCCTGGCAACCTTTGTCATGGCTTTTGTCACTTGACTTTCATTCCATTATGAAAACTATCTGCATTATAACAAATTGCTGAGCACCACTGTACACAAATCAGTCATTATGAATGTTATACTTTGTGAAATACGTTGATATGACTAGAACAGGCTGATATGACAAAAGGACTAGAGTCTGATAATATGTAATCATGTATATTGATTGCATATACCTTTTATATCTAGCGTGACAAACATCACAGTATGACTATGCCGTATACATGTGCCTTTTACAGCAGCGCAAAGGATAATTTATGTCAAAAATGACTTAAATCCAAAGATTCAGAATCCTCAAATACTTGTCTATCATTCATCTAACCAAATCTGACCGGGCACCCATTTTGGTGTCAGCATCATGTTATGCTTTAGCTATTTAAAAATAGCAGATCTACAAGCTCATATCGCGCCACCGAGTGGCGCGATACGAGCTTGTAGGTCTGCTATTTTTGAAAAATCTAAGAGCGACTGACATTTTTAGAATCTGATCTCAGGTCAGAATGGGTTCATCAGGACCAGTGTGTGTCCGGCGGAAACCTCGTATGAATCTGATCTCAGGTCAGAATGGGATAAGCATGTGACTGGATATGTCGACCGGGTGTTGTATAGAGGGACAGGTCACGACTGCACACAGTGAGGAATGTTTTTACTGACCACACCGTGTGGTCAGTAAAGACACTGTGTGGTCAGTCCCCCTGGCTAACTTTAGCATGCTTAGTATATTTCCCCCGATATGAAAGCTACTCATCTTGTATCTTATACCCCTCTTCATAATCGTATACCATACTGGCCTGTCATATATAGCTCACCAGGTATACTGCACACATTCTTTTCAATTTGGTGCTCTAACTGCAGCTGACATTTCATCCACGTGTAATGCCTGGTTCCCCAGCCTGTCTGGGAGGAGAGCTGTTCCACTTGTCAGTGTGAGGCTGACATGGTCCTCATTTAACCCATTCTGGCCGGGCACCCATTTTGGTGTTGGCATCATGTTATGCTTTAGCTATTGAAAAATAGCAGATCTACAAGCTCATATCGCGCCACCGAGTGGCGCGATACGAGCTTGTAGGTCTGCTATTTTTTGAAAAATCGAAGAACGACTGACATTTTTTAGAATCTGATCTCAGGTCAGAATGGGTTCATCAGACCAGTGTGTGTCCGGCGGAAACCTCGTATGAATCTGATCTCAGGTCAGAATGGGTTAACCCAGCTCTCTCTTTATCATTTATACCACATTGCCAAACACAGCTCGCCCTGTGGGATGGCAAAGGGCTGGAACGTAAAGAGACCATATACTGTACATTAGAGCCACACATCTTAACATAACACAGGATCCACATCACGTATTCTTCATTAACACCTTGAGTGCATGACTGCCATCTCTCAGCACGTTCCATCCTGTTCACTCTTGCGAGTACAAATTAGATCCATGGTTATTTTGAGCACGGGTTACTATACGTTTTGTTCCACTCATGACGCACGCACGCACGCACGCACGCACACACACACACACACACACACACACACACACACACACACACACACACACACACACAGACACACAGACACAGACACAGACACAGACACAGACACACAGACACAGACACAGACACACAGACGCAGGCACGCACACGTATGCACACGCACACTCTTTTGCCAGGGCTTGTTAGCAGCTACTGTAGATCACTTTCTCATGTGCAAAGAGCTGTGTTGTCTGTGTCGTCGTGTTCTCAGATAAAGTGCTGGTGATCGCAACTTGACAGGCCAATTCCTCAGAGACCGAGGCAGGGAGTGGGATGAGACTGCTGGGACGTGGACCAAGGCAACAGGAGAGAGCAAGAGGCAGAGAGAGAGAGAGAGAGAGAGAGGTAGAGAGGTACAGCGAGCTACCATGGTAAAAAACCCAGACGCGCATGAGGCACCACAACATGCTCACTATACACACGTGAGATGGATGAAACACATTCAAGAGGCTGAACATCGTTTGTACAGAGTTGAACAAACAGTGGTAACGTAACGTAACAGTGCAGTGCGTGTGTGTGTGTACCTTGCCAGCCAGGCTTGCAGACGGGCTTGACGTCGATGCAGACGGGAACGCTTTGCGAGGCTCTCTTCTGGCCACAGTCCCACGCCGTCACCTGGATCTCATACTGCTGCTGCTGGTCAAAGGTCAGCTTCTCTGTGTTACGGATGTTACCTGGTTTACAGAGAGGACAGATGAGAGCTCAGATGTTACCCTGGTACGGCGTGCATAATGTCGGCTAGACACACAGTATAGGGTGCGTTCGGGAAATTCGCACTGAGCGCACTGGTGTGCCCTCTTCTCGTTCGTTTATTCAGTGCACTCGAAAACATCAGCGCTGGAAGGGGGGTGCGGAGGGTGCTCCAGCACCCCCTGCTGGTGGAGAGGAGAATTTTTTGACATGTCTATCAGAGCGTGCTGAATGCAGAATGCACAGCGAGTGAGTTGACAGATAGACACAACATGACGAGACAGCAAAAACCTATTGTAGTTTTACTTTCACCTGCACCAGGTTTAAAGAAATCTAACCCAAACAACAACACAATAAGAGTCACATACTGTTATTATGATTAACTCGCTTAACTAGGTCCTAAATAAGTCATTATTAGGCCAATTATACCCGAATAAGACCCGAAGTTTTTCGCGCTGCCTCGCTGCGATCGGCCGCGATATCCCTCCCACCCTTCAGCTCCCCCTGGTATAAATACCTTCCAGCGCCCCTGCTCGAAAATCTAGTGCGCTCCACCCCGGGTGTGCCGATTGCCTGCATTGACCGACCCTATACTCAGACGATGGGGTTGTTCAGTGTGAGTGCGTCACTGCAGTGCACAAGTGTTCACAATTTACCGTGGCCCCTGTTTTAACTGGTCATTCGTATAAACAACCAGGGTTTGGGTTTTGGGTATAGGGTGTCGGGACTGTTAATACGTCGGACCAAACACCAGGGAGTACCAGCTCAGGTGCCTTGTGGTTAGAGTGTCCGCCATGAGACGGGGGGGTCGGGGTTTAACCCATTCTGACCTGAGATCAGATTCATACGAGGTTTCCACTGGACACACACTGGTCTTTATTAACCCATTCTGACCTGAGATCAGATTCTAAAAATGTCAGTCGTTCTTGGATTTTTCAAAAATAGCAGACCTACAAGCTCGTAGCGCGCCACTCGGTGGCGCGCTATGAGCTTGTAGATCTGCTATTTTTCAATAGGTAAAGCATGACATGATGCCAACACCAAAATGGGTGCCCGGTCAGAATGGGTTTAATCCCTGGCCGAGTCATATAAAGAAGACTATATTAAAATGGTACCCATACTACCCCAATGCCTCTCTGCTCGGCCCTCAGCCTCAATGGTTAGATTGGGGGTAAGTCCATGTGACATAATGTACTATAGTCAGTGAAGAAAGTAGTCCGCACACAGGCTTTGCTCCAGTAGTGTTTTATTGTATTTAAAACACCATTAGTAGATACACGAAGTTTCGGGCCGTGAACGGCCTTCATCAGGTGATAGTGTTTAGTATGTGACACCTCCCTTTTATCAAGGTCGTCACGTCACGTGACTGATGTTGACTGGGTAGGTATTTTACAAACACCAATGAGTGACATGATAAATATGAATAACCACCACAGCAAGCACGTTTACAATAATGCAACACAGCTACATTCTCAGTCAGAGTGAGTGAGAATGTGAGTGTGAGTGTGAGTGAGAATGTGAGTGTGAGTGTGAGTGAGAATGTGAGTGTGAGTGTGAGTGTGAGTGAGAATGTGAGTGTGAGTGTGAGTGAGAATGTGAGTGTGAGTGAGAATGTGAGTGTGAGTGAGAATGTGAGTGTGAGTGAGAATGTGAGTGTGAGTGTGAGTGAGAATGTGAGTGTGAGTGTGAGTGAGAATGTGAGTGTGAGTGTGAGTGTGAGTGAGAATGTGAGTGTGAGTGTGAGTGAGAATGTGAGTGTGAGTGTGAGTGAGAATGTGAGTGTGAGTGTGAGTGAGAATGTGAGTGTGAGTGAGAATGTGAGTGTGAGTGTGAGTGTGAGTGAGAATGTGAGAATGTGAGTGTGAGTGTGAGTGTGAGTGAGAATGTGAATGTGAGTGTGAGTGTGAGTGTGAGTGTGAGTGTGAGTGTGAGTGTGAGTGAGAATGTGACTGTGAGTGTGAGTGAGAATGTGAGTGTGAGTGAGAATGTGAGTGTGAATGTGAGTGTGAGTGAGAATGAGAATGTGAGTGTGAGTGAGAATGTGAGAATGTGAGTGTGAGTGAGAATGTGAGTGTGAGTGAGAATGTGAGAATGTGAGTGTGAGTGAGATAGATCAATTCGTTTCAGAGGTATAAAAAAATCTGTAGTTCGTCGGACCATTTGGGATTCAAAATAAGAGTATGCACTGAAATGACTTTGCACTGGCGGAGGGTTAATTAATTAATAGTGGCAGTTGAGTTGATGACAAATGTTTATACAGCGAAGATATTGCTGGGTATAAGAACAGTCACTGCACATAATCAGTTGGAGAGCTAAGGAGAAAATAAATAAACAAGAAATGACTCAAGTCATTATAAATGATATCAGCTTGCATTCCATTGTCTTGCATATTGTACCTTAGTGGGGATAAGGATGTAATTTCTCTCTCTATACTATACAGCAGTGAGCCAGACTAAAACCACCCCAGCCCATTTACGAGGCCTGGTATCATACCAGCATGTGCACTTAAGCCTCTCCAGCTGGAAACTGCCCATAGATCCGAAGTCCCGTTAGTCCGATCATGCACTGCTCCCGTGCTTGCGGCTAGGTTTAGGTTAGGGTTAGAGATAGGGATAGTAATTTCGGAACAATGAACCTCCTGACTAATGACACGGCACCCTCCAGCTGATCCAAAATGCCGCAGCTCGCTTGGTCTTCAACCAGCCAAAATTCTCACATGTCTCCCCCCTGCTCCGCTCCCTCCACTGGCTCCCGGTCGCTGCCCGCACAGAATACAAAACTCTGATGCTGGCATTCAAAGCAACCAAAGGTATGGCTCCCCCATATCTTGCAAGTATGATCGAACCCTACAAACCCTCCCGCGCACTCAGATCAGCCAACGCAGGGAAGCTGGAAGTACCCTCACTAAAAACGCCGGGACAACGCTCCACACGTCCCAAACGCTTCTCCCTTCTGGCTCCAAAACTGTGGAATGCACTTCCCATTGCAGTCAGAACTGCAGCATCACTCCCAATCTTCCGCCGTAGTCTGAAAACCCACCTTTTCAGACTCCATCATGGCCCATAGCACTTACCCCACCCCCTTATATAGCATTTCTGTAGACTTAGATAGCATTTGATACAGACTTATAGCATGTTATGTAGACAGCACTATAATTGCATTGTATGTAGTCATAGCACGTCATAGTACATAATGTATAGCATAGTAGTATAGATGTATAGTTTACATGTATAGCTTCATTATATAGATATTCCACTGTTACTTTCTTAGCTTACGCATGTTTCTTGATAAATGTTTTTATGTGATCTATTCCCATGCTTTTTTGTTCTTGCTTAATGTAAGTCGCTCTGGATTAAGAGCGTCTGCTAAATGCCTAAAGTGTAAATTGTAAATTGTATCATATCCCTCACGCCGGGTGCAGAGAATGAGAGGAGCTCTTGTACTCCTAATGCCTCCCTTAATATTTGATGGCTGTTTGACTACTACAGATGGTTGACAATTCATGGAGACGACGAGGCTGCCAAAGAGTGTGAGCGGACTATAACCCATTCTGACCGGGCATCCATTTTGGTGTCAGCATCATGTTATGCTTCAGCCATTTAAAAATAGCAGATCTACAAGCTCATATCGCGCCACCGAGTGGCGCGATACGAGCTTGTAGGTCTGCTATTTTTGAAAAATCGAAGAGCGACTGACATTTTTTGAATCTGATCTCAGGTCAGAATGGGTTCATCAGACCAGTGTGTGTCCAGCGGAAACCTCGTTATGAATCTGATCTCAGGTCAGAATGGGATAAAGAGCTTTGGAATGACACGCCGCCGCCTGCTAACAGAGTGCACGTCCTGAGTGTCAAAATGACGGGGTCCATTGTCATGTATGTGTGATGCCCGATATGGACCAGAGGTTTCCATGACACTATAGGGAGCATTTGAACATGTGGGGGGATGTTGTTGATCATCCCTGTATTGCTGCTGGCCATATACAGTAGCCAATTTGGCATGCAGTTTAGAATCACCCCTTCCCAGGTGATTCTAAGAGACATCTTGGACATAATGTATGTGTCGTGAATTCGTGATATCTTGAAAAATCAATGTAATAGCAAAATGAGCAAGACTCTGAACCCCTAACTGCTCCCGATGTGCAATGGTGACAACCCACCATGACATTACAAATAAAAAACTGAGCGATAGAGTTGCAATTAGCCCATTCTGACCGGGCACCCATTTTGGTGTTGGCATCATGTCATGCTTTAGCTATTGAAAAATAGCAGATCTACAAGCTCATAGCGCGCCACCGAGTGGCGCGCTACGAGCTTGTAGGTCTGCTATTTTTGAAATATCGAAGAGCGACTGACATTTTTAGAATCTGATCTCAGGTCAGAATGGGTTCATCAGACCAGTGTGTGTCCGGCGGAAACCTTGTATGAATCTGATCTCAGGTCAGAATGGGTTAGAGCCTCCTGAGCATTATTCATTATCTCTGCCAAGCCAGAACCGCCAGGGGTAGGAGATTATGCTTTCGCCCCAGTCTTTGTCTTGTTTCCATGTCGTGGACTTGGCTCTGTACACATGTTCCCCTCTTCTCCTTGCTCTTGCTGGGTGAGTCGTCTTTTTGCCAGGCTATGACCCTGCCTCCTTTATTGAGGGTAATATTATACAAATAGGCTATACTGTAGCATAGCCTATATTATTTGCCGTGTTGTGGAGGTGAGCAATCGCCCATTTTGGGCCGGGAACCCCTTTTGGTGTTATGCTTTAGCTATTGAAAAATAGCAGATCTACAAGCTCATAGGCTTGTAGGTCTGCTATTTTTGAAAAATCGAAGAACGACTGACATAGAAACATGGCTTTTTCAGAAAACTGTCAGGATGTAGAAGACATTTTTTAGAATCTGATCTCAGGTCAAAATGGGTTAAATCGTTAAATATTTGGATTGACAATTTACTGTCTCGCCATGCACTGTTCCAGTGCATCTCTATAGCAAAGATTGTAAACTAGGAATGACACTTGGCTCTGCACCGTGCGCCATTTTGCACCAGATGTATGATAGGATACACCAGATGTATGATAGGTCACACCAGATGTATGATAGGATACACCAGATGTATGATAGGATACACCAGATGTATGATAGGGTACACCAGATGTATGATAGGATACACCAGATGTATGATAGGAAACACCAGATGTATGATAGGATACACCAGATGTATGATAGGATACACCAGATGTATGATAGGATACACCAGATGTATGATAGGATACACCAGATGTATGATAGGATACACCGGATGTATGATAGGATACACCAGATGTATGATAGGATACACCAGATGTATGATAGTTTACACCAGATGTATGATAGGTTACACCAGATGTATGATAGGATACACCAGATGTATGATAGGATACACCAGATGTATGATATGTTACACCAGATGTATGATAGGATACACCAGATGTATGATAGGGTACACCAGATGTATGATAGGATACACCAGATGTATGATAGGATACACCAGATGTATGATAGGGTACACCAGATGTATGATAGGATACACCAGATGTACGATAGGATACACCAGATGTATGATAGGATACACCAGATGTATGATAGGTTACACCAGATGTACGATAGGATACACCAGATGTATGATAGGATACACCAGATGTATGCTAGGATACACCAGATGTATGATAGGTTACACCAGATGTATGCTAGGATACACCAGATGTATGATAGGATACACCAGATGTATGATAGGATACACCAGATGTATGCTAGGATACACCAGATGTATGATAGGATACACCAGATGTATGATAGGATACACCAGATGTATGCTAGGATACACCAGATGTATGATAGGATACACCAGATGTATGATAGGATACACCAGATGTATGATAGGATACACCAGATGTATGATAGGTTACACCAGATGTATGATAGGATACACCAGATGTATGATAGGTTACACCAGATGTATGATAGGATACACCAGATGTATGATAGGATACACCAGATGTATGATAGGTTACACCAGATGTATGCTAGGATACACCAGATGTATGATAGGATACACCAGATGTATGATAGGATACACCAGATGTATGATAGGATACACCAGATGTATGATAGGATACACCAGATGTATGATAGGATACACCAGATGTATGATAGGATACACCAGATGTATGATAGGATACACCAGATGTACGATAGGATACACCAGATGTATGATAGGATACACCAGATGTATGATAGGATACACCAGATGTATGATAGGATACACCAGATGTATGATAGGATACACCAGATGTATGATAGGGTACACCAGATGTATGATAGGATACACCAGATGTATGATAGGATACACCAGATGTATGATAGGATACACCAGATGTATGATAGGATACACCAGATGTATGATAGGATACACCAGATGTATGATAGGATACACCAGATGTATGATAGGTCACACCAGATGTATGATAGGATACACCAGATGTATGATAGGATACACCAGATGTATGATAGGATACACCAGATGTATGATAGGATACACCAGATGTATGATAGGATACACCAGATGTATGATAGGATACACCAGATGTATGATAGGTCACACCAGATGTATGATAGGATACACCAGATGTATGATAGATTACACCAGATGTATGATAGGATACACCAGATGTATGATAGGATACACCAGATGTATGATAGGATACACCAGATGTATGATAGGGTACACCAGATGTATGATAGGGTACACCAGATGTATGATAGGATACACCAGATGTATGATAGGATACACCAGATGTATGATAGGATACACCAGATGTATGATAGGATACACCAGATGTATGATAGGATACACCAGATGTATGATAGGATACACCAGATGTATGATAGGGTACACCAGATGTATGATAGGGTACACCAGATGTATGATAGGATACACCAGATGTATGATAGGATACACCAGATGTATGATAGGATACACCAGATGTGTGATAGGGTACACCAGATGTATGATAGGATACACCGGATGTATGATAGGGTACACCAGATGTATGATAGGATACACCAGATGTATGATAGGGTACACCAGATGTATGATAGGATACACCAGATGTATGATAGGATACACCAGATGTATGATAGGATACACCAGATGTATGATAGGATACACCAGATGTACGATAGGATACACCAGATGTATGATAGGATACACCAGATGTATGACAGGATACACCAGATGTATGATAGGATACACCAGATGTATGATAGGGTACACCAGATGTATGATAGGATACACCAGATGTATGACAGGATACACCAGATGTATGATAGGATACACCGGATGTATGATAGGGTACACCAGATGTATGATAGGATACACCAGATGTATGATAGGGTACACCAGATGTATGATAGGATACACCGGATGTATGATAGGATACACCAGATGTATGATATGATACACCAGATGTATGATAGGGTACACCAGATGTATGATAGGATACACCAGATGTATGATAGGATACACCAGATGTATGATAGGATACACCAGATGTATGATAGGATACACCAGATGTAGTTACAGTTTTTTGGCCTCATCTTATTCTCTCATTCGCTGCCTCATGTGCAGTGGAATGCACACACAACGTTCTGCTTCATAGAGGTACCTATTCCCCCTCCGTCAATTACCGCCTCAACTTATCCTTGTCAGCTGAAACAACATGCTGTGACTGTCGGAAAGGTTGGCCAGCTAGAAAATTACTGCATTATAGCTTCCATCTCTTTCTCAATCTCTCTCTTTCTCTCTCTCGCTGGCGCACGCACGCACGCACGCACGCACGCACGCACGCACGCACGCACGCACGCACGCACGCACGCACGCACACGGTTTCTGTCTCTGTCTCTGTCTCTGTCTCTGTCTCTGTCTCTGTCTCTCTCTCCTCTGCAGACCTCCTATACCCAGTGGTGACCTCTCTCCCCGAGGTGCTCTTGAGTTAAGAGGCCTCTCAGGCCTTCACTCAGCAGTCAATGGCGGTGCAAGACCCCGGCAGCAGGAGAGAGAGAGAGAGAGAGCATCCTGTGTATCATTTACTCCACTGTTTGGCCCCACACTCACCTCGTCAGCCTTTTTATCGCTACACTAGCAGGACTGCAAGAAAATAGGGGGAAAAAAAGAACAGAAAAATAATGAACCATGCCTCTGTGCCAATATAACACAAAAATGAAGAGTACGAGAATTTTGTATTCTGCATGCGAGCCACTTATTTGTAATAGGCTGTCAATGGCCCGGCCCATGGTGTATAAGCGGTGTGGTGTTGCACATGCTCAGTTGCCCTCTATAGGCCGCACATGAAGCCTGTGAACATATAGACACTTTAAAAACCGGGCCAATGGTGATGTAAATACAATACATGATATAATATCCACGGTATACTGTATAACACTGCTGTTACAAATAGGTTATAGGCAGGAAGCCTCCAACACCAGTTATTGGACATGGACTCTGTGTAGGGCATTCCTATCATTTTGCCTGATAACAGATACCCTTTTGACACTCGCATGACTGAAGTATAAGGCCACCTTACTGTATACCACACAAACTGAATTCAGGTCAAAAATGCCTTTTTTTTCCCTGTGATGTCATTGGCTACTGTCTCCAGATGCTTTGTCATGGAGAGCTTCACGTCATTCTGAGAGCTTCACGGGCAAAAATCAACTTCAAAATCTCAAAATGGGTCACAGACACTCTAGTGTTAAAGGGACACTTCACCCTTTTTGCAAAACAATATATGTTAATGACGTTTAGAAGCTTTAGAACACTTTCCTGGGGGTCTTTATGTGTGTAATATGTGGTTTTAGATATTTTAGATTGTAGCAGTGAGCCTGTCGTCTCTGATGTCATGGACACTGGGCTCACTTCCTTCCTGGACTATACATGTTGTCTCAGTAAGACAGCTCTCCCCCTATCCACAAGGAGGAGCAGTGCACCAAAGAATGATGGGAATTGTAGTCCAGGAAGGTAGTGAGACCAGTGTCCATGACATCAGAGACAACAGGCTCACTGCTACAATCTAAAATATCTAAAACCACATATTACACACATAAATACCCCCAGGAAAGTGATCTAAAGCTTCTAAACGTCATTAACATATATTTTTTTGCAAAAAGGGTGAAGTGTCCCTTTAAGCTGTGTCACCCCGCTCCATTGCATGCTATACAACAGTCTCGGAGGATATTACCTAAAGGTATTTATAGGTAACATGGTTTGATTTAACCCATTCTGACCGGGCACCCATTTTGGTGTCAGCATCATGTCATGTTTTAGCTATTTAAAAATAGCAGATCTACAAGCTCATATCGCGCCACCGAGTGGCGCGATACGAGCTTGTAGGTCTGCTATTTTTGAAAAATCGAAGAGCGACTGACATTTCTAGAACCTGATCTCAGGTCAGAATGGGTTCATCAGACCAGTGTGTGTCCGGCGGAAACCTCGTATGAATCTGATCTCAGGTCAGAATGGGTTAATAGTGCCAGGACTATACCTCTGCTTCTGTACATCAATCACAGCTTACATATCAGGAGGAAGAAATATTGCAAACATGAAGGCATATGAAATATTTACAGCAAAAAATGTGAACGATAAAGACTTTGGGGTGTGAATGTTAACGAGGAACAGTGAAATGAGGTCAAATGAGGTCTTCAGATTGAGTGGCATGAGGCATCGGTAGAAGACAGTGTGCGTATGTGCCTGCATGCGAGTGTGAGTATGCATGCGCGCGCGCGCGCGTGTGTGTGTGTGTGTGTGTGTGTGTGTGTGTGTGCGTGCATGGGCAGCAGTGTATGGACACATGTGATGTGATTTGTGGAGACTGATGGATCTTGAGGGAAAGCTTGACTTTGTTGACTTTGTCCTTCAGTCAAAAAAGAGCATTTCTTACCTCAGGGAAAGACATCTGTCCAGGGAATGACTGTGTCTCTGCGTGCGTGCGTGCGTGCGTACGTGCGTGCGTGTGTGCGTGCGTGCGTGCGTGCGTGCGTGCGTGCGTGCGTGCGTGCGTGCGTGCGTGCGTGCCTATCCAATCATCCTACACTGCACCCTTACAGGACTTAATGTCACACATAATTACAAGAGATAGGATCCAAAAGGAAGTACGCACATCTCATAGGAGGCCTTTGCTATGTTTCACCAGTTTCAATTGAAATGGGCCTCCAACCTCAGGGGGGCCTCAGCGATACGACTGACCGTCAGGCGTCAGTCAACCCACTGCCGACCCTTAGCCCTGTCCCATGTTAAGTTACACCTACATGTATTTCCTGTTAATAACCTGGGTAAAACGTGCGGCATTGGGAGGTAAAGGGGAGACACTTTATTGTGAAGGGACGACAGGATGAGGAGAGGTGGTGTTGTCGCTGCGTAATTGTCGAGAGTGACGGCTGCGCTCTATCTCGAACGCCTGTATCAACAAAATAATTACGGTATGTAGGTATATATGGGCTCCTCATATTTGGTCTTGAATCGAATCCTAACCCTCTAACACCCGCATTAATTTCTACTTGCAAGAAATAGATTTCAACCTTACTACTACTTTGTACTACTAGGACTAAGACTAAAAAATATGTTTAAAAAAAATAATAATAATAAGTTTGATGAAAAATGTATAATAATTATATAATAATTTAATAAATTAATAATTTACATTTTGGGGATATCTTTCACAATAATGAATAAAACATGTTCTAGACATTCTAATGATCACAAAAAAACATATATTACAATTATTTTACCTACTTTTATTAGGGTAAAGGTCAAAAGTCTTAGGTTAAGAAATGTTCAAAATTGCCAGACAATTTTTATTTGTGTGAATTTCAGCCTCTGTGGGGGGGTATTTATATGCCAATATCATGACCAATGGCATTGAAATGGCATTGCAATGAACATCACTGATGACGTTTAGGTGAAAAAAGAAAAAAAAAAAAAAAAAAAAGTAATTAAATAAAATAAAATTGTTGCTAAAAAGCAACGCTGGGTCTTAGAGGGTTAAGGCCGCCCCTGACAGGCCCACACACACACACAGTCCTATCTCTACTGTAGTGTACTCACCATTGCGATCTATGGCGAAAGGTGTGTTGGTGGTGGTGATCTGGTAGTTGCAGATCTGACTGTACTGCGGAGAGCAGTCTTGGTCGGTGGCCTCCACCTGGAGGATGCTGTCGTAGATCTTCCCCTCTGTCACTGCAGCGTGATACCGAGGCTCCCGGAACACTGGCGCAAACTCATTCACATCATTGACCTGGATGTGCACCACTGCCCTGTGAAATGTACAGGAGACATACAGGAGGTCAGAGAAGAGATAATCTGCGTAGTGTTTTTATTTTTATTTTTTATCACATCCGTGTGAAGTGAAAGGCGCTCTTGTCGTCGTACATCGTCCAATAAAAAATGAATATACTTCTTCATGGATTAATTTGTCAACTTATGTTATTATCTTTTAACCCATTCTGACCTGAGATCAGATTCATACGAGGTTTCCGCCGGACACACACTGGTCTGACGAACCCATTCTGACCTGAGATCAGATTCTAAAAATGTCAGTCGTTCTTCGATTTTTTTCAAAAATAGCAGACCTACAAGCTCGTATCGCGCCACTCGGTGGCGCGATATGAGCTTGTAGATCTGCTATTTTTCAATAGCTAAAGCATAACATGATGCCAACACCAAAATGGGTGCCCGGTCAGAATGGGTTAACCATGATACAATGTTTAAAAAAACTCATCTTTTCACCATGATCATGTAAGATGACAACTGAATTTATGGGATATATACTATGTATACATGTATATACATGTATAAATGCACCATTTACCATGTAGCCCTGAGTTGAATTAAAACAGTTGCACTGTGTTTAGAAAAGCCAATTTTATATATGACATAAATGTCATTGTCAATGGCATGTAATGTTTGTGTTAGGACAAAATAACCGATTTACTCGTCCACATATGAGGTAAATTGCCATTTCATTGTCAATGGCATTTAATGCTGTGTTGCCACAAAAAGCCAATTTGTTCAGACATATATGACATATATGATATATGACAGCATATATTACAAAGCTGTATATAGGAGGGGCAAACGACCCTCAAAAACTTGTGTCACTGAATGTATACACAGATAACATACAAATGAGGAAACAGATATAACGGATAAGTCCCCTGTCCAGGTCAGCAGCATGTCATTCACCAACAAGTTACATCCCTTTGCTAAAAGCCACTGCCGTAGAGGTAAAGCATTCCTGTATAACAAGTAAGACGCGCAGACGCGGGAAGCGAACGCAGCTCGTAAATGGCAATAACAACAATTAGAATAAATTACATACTTTTTTAAGGTTTTCTTTTTAAAGTTCTCTTTTTTGTGTTTTTTTTTTATTTTTAAGTTAAGTTTTTTGAAGTCAAGTGTTTTTAAAGTTTTTTTTTTGTGTTTTTTTAAGATTTTATTTTTAAGTTTTTTGAAGTTAAGTGTTTTTAAAGTTTTTTTAAGTTAAGTTTTTTCTTTTTCATTTTTAAGTTAAGTTTTTTTTTTAAGTTAAGTTGTGTGTGTGTGTGTGTGTGTGTGAGAGTGCGTGCGTGCGTGTGTGTGTTTTGTGTGATACAGCTGCGCCCTCTGGTGGCGGGCGGGTGGTGTAACAGCGGGACAGACAGACAGACACAGACACACACACACACACACACGGACACACAGACATGATGTGCAGGGTCTCATAGTTAGTGCTCATTGCTTTCGCAACTACAGCAGCTAATCAGCTGATACAGGCAAAGACAGAGTCAAATACCCGTGATGAATTAGCGTGGCAACTGAGAGTCACGAGTGCTCTTTGACCTGAACCGATGGATCGCTTTGATTCTTTTGCTATGGCATATAGCAAACCCTCAGCTTCATCAACCGATTAATCTGTCACCGCCTTCACATGTCATCAGTGTCCATCCCACAACACTGCCGCGTTGCACTGATTAATAATCCCATAAGCAATCTGTCAGCAGTAATTCATGTTAAGCTACAGTTAATGAAACAAAACCACACCATTCATCATGCTATAAAACATCTTCGTCAATACTCCCCCCGATGGCTCGCAAGGCAACTGATTGCATAATCACCCACTTCGATTCATCGACTGACACCCGGATGATGAACGAGCATGAACAGTTCCCTAAGCAATCAAGTATCCCCAGCTTAGAAAACGACTAAAATAAACAACGGTGATGTCCGTCTTAAACTGAATACTGGAGAGCATTAAGGATTATGGCCGTGGGAGTGAGTGGTGCTGGCAGTGCAGTTATCCTATTAAAGCGAGGCGTGAATGTTTGTGTAAACACAGGGCTGGCTGAAGAGGGAGAGTGGTCAGTACATAGAGAGCGTGGGGAGAGGCGAACTAAAGGGATTAGGCCGCTGCACACAATCTACTCAAACCAAACACATACAGTAGACACGAACAATGTCACTTCGTCTTTGCATGCCCATATTAATAGGGAATGGTCTTGTCCAATGTTAGCCAAATCAGCCAATATACTCCCATATACTTTAGGGATGGATATGCCTGACACCAGCATAAATCAGCTTTGTTAGGCAGTTATGGTTCTGCCAAAAATAATATCATGGACATGCGTCAAAGTATGTAAATTGGCGTTGTTTGACTCACCGCTGTGAGTTCATCTGATCATACATCCATAGGTTCTATGATAATGGGACCTCATCATCTTAATAGGTTATCATAGTGGCATTTTAAAATAGCATTCAGAAGCCTGTAGTGACAGTCAGTGGCAGATGGCGGCAGCAGCGAAGCAGATCATAAATCCCTCAGCGAGCCTCGTTTTGTCATATTAACCCATTCTGAACGGGCACCCATTTTGGTGTCGGCATCACGTTATGCTTTAGCTATTGAAAAATAGCAGATCTACAAGCTCATATCGCGCCACCGAGTGGCGCGATACGAGCTTGTAGGTCTGCTATTTTTGAAAAATCGAAGAGCGACTGACATTTTTTTAGAATCTGATCTCAGGTCAGAATGGGTTCATCAGACCAGTGTGTGTCCAGTCGGAAACCTCGCATGAATCTGATCTCAGGTCAGAACGGGTTAATGACTCTCAGTCATAAGCATTACCCCCCCGCCTCGTCACTCTCCCCACCGGTAGCATATGCTCTGCTCCAATGGGGGGCTGTTTGGGATCATTGTTTTGCTCGTGAACATGGGATTGAATGAAATGATTGAATCTGATTAATACGTTTCAATGAGGTACAGGTATCTGTGTGGTCTTTTGGTGTACTGTGTGCATGTGTGTGTGTGTGTGTGTGTGTGTGTGTGTGTGTGTGTGTGTGTGTGTGTGTGTGTGTGTGTGTGTGTGTGTGTGCGTGCATGCGTGCGTGTGCGGGTACATCTTTCTGTGCCGAGGGCACACATCTGTTTGAAACAGACGCCAAGCTCTAGGGGCAGTGAGAGTGTGTGTGTGTGTGTGTGTGTGTGTAACATGTGGGTGCGAGTGTGCCTGCATGTGCAAGTGTGTCCGTGTAGCGGGCATGGTGCCCAACCTACAGGTGTTTATGCCCACAGCCATCATCCTGCCACGGGAACAAGCCTTATCCCCGAGAGGAGGGAGCCATGGAGAATGGACCGAGCCAACACTGAACCGCACAGAGGAGGGAGCCATGGAGAATGGACCGAGCCAACCACTGAACCGCACAGAGGAGGGAGCCAGGAGGATGGACCGAGCCAACACTGAAGCACACAGAGGAGGGAGCCAGGAGAATTGACCGAGCCAACACTGAACCGCACAGAGGAGGGAGCCAGGAGGATGGACCGAGCCAACACTGAACCACACAGAGGAGGGAGCCAGGAGAATGGACCGATATGAGCCAACACTGAACCACACAGAGGAGTGAGCCATGGAGAATGGACCGAGCCAACACTGAACCGCACAGAGGAGGGAGCCAGGAGAATGGACCGAGCCAACACTGAACCACACAGAGGAGGGAGCCAGGAGAATGGACCGAGCCAAAACACTGAACCACACAGAGGAGGGAGCCATGGAGAATGGACCGAGCCAACACTGAACCACACAGAGGAGGGAGCCAGGAGAATGGACCGAGCCAACACTGAACCACACAGAGGAGGGAGCCATGGAGAATGGACCGAGCCAACACTGAACCGCACATAGGAGGGAGCCAGGAGAATGGAGCGAGCCAACACTGAACCACACAGAGGAGGGAGCCAGGAGAATGGAGCGAGCCAACACTGAACCACACAGAGGAGGGAGCCAGGAGAATGGACCGAGCCAACACTGAACCACACAGAGGAGGGAGCCAGGAGAATGGACCGAGCCAACACTGAACCACACAGAGGAGGGAGCCATGGAGAATGGACCGAGCCAACACTGATCCACACAGAGGAGGGAGCCATGGAGAATGGACCGAGCCAACACTGATCCACACAGAGGAGGGAGCCATGGAGAATGGACCAGAGCCAACACTGAACCGCACAGAGGAGGGAGCCAGGAGAATGGACCGAGCCAACACTGAACCGCACAGAGGAGGGAGCCATGGAGAATGGACTGAGCCAACACTGAACCACACAGAGGAGGGAGCCAGGAGAATGGACTGAGCCAACACTGAACCACACAGAGGAGGGAGCCATGGAGAATGGACCGAGCCAACACTGATCCACACAGAGGAGGGAGCCAGGAGAATGGACCAGAGCCAACACTGAAGCGCACAGAGGAGGGAGCCAGGAGAATGGACCGAGCCAACACTGAACCGCACAGAGGAGGGAGCCATGGAGAATGGACTGAGCCAACACTGAACCACACAGAGGAGGGAGCCAGGAGAATGGACTGAGCCAACACTGAACCACACAGAGGAGGGAGCCAGGAGAATGGACCGAGCCAACACTGAACCACACAGAGGAGGGAGCCAGGAGAATGGACTGAGCCAACACTGAACCACACAGAGGAGGGAGCCATGGAGAATGGACTGAGCCAACACTGAACCACACAGAGCCAACACTGAACCACACAGAGCCAACACTGAACCACACAGAGCCAACACTGAACCACACAGAGCCAACACTGAACCACACAGAGCCAACACTGAACCACACAGAGCCCCACACAGCAGGGGGGGATTGTGATGCTGCAGGCAGCGTGATACAGCATCACTTCACAGGCAGCATCACAACAGCAGTGAACAAAAGACAATAGAGACTAGAGTCACACAGGGCTTTCCGTCTGGATAACAACCAGCGATTACAACAACCCCCCCTGCCAAAAGAGCAAGTCATGTGCACGCACACGCACACACACACACACACACACACACACACACGCTACTTCGCCTCCTCATCCAACAGGGGCACATACTGCTCAATTAATCTTTGAGAGAAAAAAGTGTTGCGAGGAATCAATTAATTCTGCTGTGCGATAAGGCCAACTGGGACACAAATACTAAACCAGCCAAACTAATGTATCAAACGAGAGCACACGTGACAGGACAGTAGCCTAACCTTGTCAGCATGCAGGTAAATCCCACATCCAGTCGGAAAACAACAGCCCAGGGCTTTAGCACAACAGCTACATGGGGACCAGTGTAATGGGAGAACTAGGCTGTCGTAATGCCAGTGTTAATCCCATTTCAATCTTTATACCATCACAATCCCCACCCCCGGCCCAACACATCTCAGGGGCACCCATGGGGGAAGAACACAACGCTCTGGTGTGACATGGATCAGATAGTATAGATCAGACATCATTGATGAATAAAATGAGAGTCGGGGACTGTTACATCTCAGATCAATGGTCTTGTATAAAGAGGAGGATGAGGAACAGGAGCTAGCCTATAGTGATCATCGATGCAATCGAGAGCCTAGAGACTTAAATGCCACTAACTAAGTGCCTTTGTGTGTGCAGCGGCATGTTTCGGAGCGTTTACTCTCACATGAACATAACGTCAGGTTTCATTAGGTGTCTGTGTGTACAGTATGTATGTATATGAATTAACCCATTCTGACCTGAGATCAGATTCATACGAGGTTTCCACTGGACACACGCTGGTCTGACGAACCCATTCTGACCTGAGATCAGATTCTAAAAAATGTCAGTCGCTCTTCGATTTTTCAAAAAATAGCAGACCTACAAGCTCGTATCGCGCCACTCGGTGGCGCGATATGAGCTTGTAGATCTGCTATTTTTAAATAGCTAAAGCATAACATGATGCTGACACCAAAATGGGTGCCCGGTCAGAATGCGTTAAGTTCCTGTTGTGTTAACACTAGCATGACTGAACTCATCTCACCTACTATACTCTGATGGCTGAAAGGTCAAGATGACCGTGTTTTCCGTGCAATTCCACTGGCCACTCTCTCCCTGCATCTCTTCTAATGATTCACACCTCTCCCACCCGCCACGGGGGGGTTGGCGACTTGCCATTGTCACGTCAAAATGTTACATTCCAACTAATTCAAGGAAAAAACCGTTTCAACTCAAGACAGGACAACTCAACCTTTTCTTTTTCTTTTCAGTTTATATAGAATTCCAGACTATAGCGCTTTTCTTTAATACTTTCACGTGTAATGTGAAGAATATACTTTCTTGCACATTGTTATAATGATCCTTATTTATATATCCCCCTGCAGTCAGAGTTCATAGTTTTAATGAATGTATAGAATGTGCTCTGCGGAATGTTATACTTGACTATAGATGTTTAAACCGACAATACTCACAATGTCACAATGTTACACATCGCAATGTCATGCATTGTGAGCTGGACTGGTAGATCTGCTATTTTCAAAAGGAATCTTGGAAAAAAAAAGTGACAATTGTGGAATATTTTTGAAACATTCTATTGAAACATTTAAAAAAACAAATCTGTCATGGGGGTCACTGGCCCAAAATATTTCTGGATTAGGGTCCTTTATAGTTGGGCAAATGCATTCCTCTGGGGGTCCTTGACATGGGAATGTCGCTGTGTGAGGATCACGGGTTTAAACAACATTAGGAGAAAAGCCCAAATAAGCACTTTAGAAACAAGAAAAGCAACCACAACTACTAATTATTTACAAGCAACTTTACAGAAAAAGAAGCCCAAAGTCGCTTATAATAAACAGACATGGCAACACTCCAGAGCAATCTTCGCTCTTGTGTAAAATCAATTTTGCATTTAAGAGGTGGTCAGACCCAGCTGTAATTGGGATGCGCGGAGTGTTTGCTTAATAGCAAATTGCGCAAAGCGAACATATGTATGGACACTAAAATATTCAGGAACGTGGTATGCCATATGTGTGTGCGTTCAGCACGGCTTCCATAATAAGAAAGGGCGCAGAGCAAGGCCAAATTCTGTATTACCGCATGGGTTTAGTCATATCATATGACGTACTGTATATAATCGAGCCAAGTATCTGTTTGAGTTGCAAAAATATTTGTATCTCCAACAATGTGTCTTATTTCTATGTAAATGTACAACTGGTGTGAATTTGACTCAGCATTTGTGTGTGTGTGTGTGTGTGTGTGTGTGTGTGTGTGTGTGTGTGTGTGTGTGTGTGTGTGTGTGTGTGTGTGTGTGTGTGTGTGTGTGTGTGTGTGTGTGTGTGTGTGTGTGTGTGCGCACTGTCGCAGGCGGGCAGCACATGTGCACGTGCACGTTTGTGTGTCACTACCTGTCGCTGTGTGTCTAAGTATTTTCTGTTAAGTCTCTAATTCTGAGACACACGCACACGCACACGCACACGCGCACGCGCGCACACACACACACACACACACACACACACACACACACACACACACACACACACACAGAGCCCTGGGGGTGCACATAATCCTGACATGCATGCATTACCTCTACTATGACAGCCTCCTAGTACTTAACCCTCAGTCAGGCTGGGCTATAGGTGAGAGAGCTCGGGGAAGATTAAAACTGTGACACCTCAGCCAGGAAGTGATATGCCCCTCATGCCTAATTACTGTTACTGCCTAAGCAACAGTTTGTACCCATGAAGGTATGTGTTCAGGGGGTTTAGTCTTCAGATGAGGTTCAATATTTGTTTAAGGGTACGTGTCCTAGAGACTCTCTGGTGTTGCCAAGGATTAAGCTCAGGGGTGCCTTGTAATTCAACTTGAATAATAGTAATATTCACAAACAAACAAGTACAGTGACATTGTTACAGTTTGGGAGATTAACTATTTTGTCCCAAGTCTGTATACGTGCGTCGACGCTTGGTGGCGTCATATCCCAAGTCCGTATATATGTACCCCAACGTAGACTCTGTCTATATACGTACCCCATCTATATAATGGTTGATGCCTATGGAATCATATTGAGCAACCGAAGCTTGTTACAAGACTCCCTGCTGTGAAGTTAACGCTCTATGGTTCAAACACAAATGGATAGAACGGAACTTATTTTTGAAAAGATTGGCATTCTCACAATTCTATTATAATGTTCATAGCATAAGGAAAGGCTTGTATGAAAAATATACAATATACAATTTCAGGCGGCAGCTAATAGGGATCCTTTTTAGATAGACAAATAAATAAATAAACTGGACTTGGCGAGCAAGGCAGACTTTGTAATGAAAAAAGCTGTGGAAATGGATTTCTGTCTCAATCGTTTTTTTCACAGGCAAGTAAGGGCCTCCATGTTTAACTAGGCACCTTAAAGAAGATATTCAAAAACACTGGGAAATGCTAGACAGACTGCTAGGCAGCAGCAGCGAAGCTACGGCAAAACATTAAATTAGGTAGAAACCCGGAATGAGTGTCCAGAAAAAGGCTGCAGTGGCCGAAATAGGCCTACTCAATACAATCCTGAGTGTTCAGACAGGTCCAGCACTCAGTATTTCACTATGTAGGGTGACCCGGGCTGGCAGCGGCGAGCAGAACAAAGGAATAGAACCTGAATTCTAAAATGTCTTCCATGTCACACCTGATCCTCTGCCCTGGTCTTTTTTAGCTGTTTAATTTTCCAGACGGCTCTCCATCTTTGCTGGTGACTTGTCATGTGTAATTTGAGCACAGCCTCAGGCAGAGATTCTCCTCTCTGCATCAAAATCGGAGCCAGCGAGTGAGTATGAAAGGTCAGCCTGCTCTGTGATTTGCTGGGTAAAGAACATTCCATTTAAACTGAAGCCAAATATAGTCAGTCTTCTGCGCCGGTCTGCCTACACAGCTAAACTGTGTCTGAGATGTAGTGTGCGTCAGGTAGTAATTTAATGATATAACTGTCTCAGACACCAGGCACCGCCCAGCATCATCATAAAAAATGTTGAAGCAGCATTTTGTTACATTGTACCACAGCCCTGGAATAACCTCCCAGATGACATTAAACAAAGCAACTCTGGACACCTTTAAGTTAAAACCGTATTGCTTGCTTGGGCTAAAAAATGTTTTGGTTGAGCTTTTAAAGGGATTGTGACATAAAAAATAAGGTTTTGGAATTGTTCTTATTTTTTTTAGGTTTTCAAATCTCAATTGCACCCAAAAAACATGAACTTTTAACATTCAGTAGATTTTCTGTGATCTGGGGTTTTCTGGCTCAAACAGGTGCTCTGATTTGCCGGCAGTAAGTGATGTAAGACCCTGCAAATCCCATATATGTCAATGGGATTTGCCAGCAGATGTCACTGTTTTCACTGTTTTCCTGTTTTCATTGTAGCCTTCCAAGGCTTCCAAACCCCAAAGAAAACTTCAGACCACAGAAAATCCACTGAATGTTCAAAGTTCAGGTTTTTTGGGTGTAATTGAGGTCATAAAACCTAAAAGAAAAAAGATAAATAAAAATAAATGAAAATGACTGTCATAAAACCTTTAATAGCTTAAAGGTTTGTTTATTCTTTTAAATAATTTGTTGCATCAAAAGGTAGGAGTGGAGTTGACAGTTACACGGTCTGGTCAATCATGATTGATTCTAGATACTAAGACCACATCCATGCCATGACGGAGCAGCGGAATTATCCTTATGGGTGTGAAAAAAGAAAGAGAAAGAAACAGGATTAAGAAAGAAATAATAAATATAGTGGTAAGTGAAGCATGTTTCAAGAGGCACTGCCACCCAGTGTGGAGTGCCCTGACCTCTTGTCTAAAAAGAATGCAAATCACTGGCAACCTTTAACCCATTCTGACCTGAGATCAGATTCATACGAGGTTTCCGCTGGACACACACTGGTCTGATTAACCCATTCTGACCTGAGATCAGATTCTGAAAATGTCAGTCGCTCTTCGATTTTTCAAAAAATAGCAGACCTACAAGCTCGTATCGCGCCACTCGGTGGCGCGATATGAGCTTGTAGATCTGCTATTTTTAAATAGCTAAAGCATAACATGATGCTGACACCAAAATGGGTGCCCGGTCAGAATGGGTTAAACCTTTAGTCAAGAGACCTCTTTAAAAACCCTTGAACTTCGTTGTCATTTATAATTTTTCATGTCATGATTATGAATTGAATACCCGGGACCTGAATGGAAACAAGACCGCAATGATGTTTTTGGTGATATCCATTTAGACTAAGTGTTTGACTATGCTCTTATCTGTGCTGCTTACATTTCTGCCTAATAAAGTATTCAATCAATCAATAAAGTTAAATAATAACTAAGGCTGTCAAAAATAATGCGTTAATGGCATTAATCAATTGCGTTAATTAATTGCGTTAAAATATGTAACGCAATTAACGCATGTTAGTGTTCCCCCTAACATGCGCCCGTGCGCGCGGCTCAGGAACGTCCAGAGCATAACAAATCTGTCACTGTGTAGCACACAGTCATGATTGAACAACACCAGAGAGATAGCTTGTGTATTGTAGTTTGGTTGCAAAGTGGTTTGATTCTGTAACTCTGTTGCGTTACTTTGTCTGCCTAGCAAAGCCCCATTAGGCTACACTGCACAGTGCACACACACACACACACACACACACACACACACACACACACACACACACACACACTACTAGTGTTAGCTATCAGCGCGCTGCAAGAATCACTCGGGTCCGTCGCAACTTGTGGACATTTTGAAAATGCCATTAATGTTTGTCCGGCTGGTTTCGTTTTGTCCTACGCGATTACGTGAATCAGCGTGGCTGCGCCTGCAGCCAGTAGGCTATTACCAAAACAAACACATGGTACTTTTGTGTCGCACATGGAAAGCAACTGGAAACGACCATGGATATATTACAGACAGTTCCCCTGTGCTGCTGTGCACAGCGGAGATAATGCACAACTCCAGGTACGAGCCAAAACACTGACTGAAGCTGATTCACGACTAACTATCTCCAGACTAGTCCTGCAGTCCCGCAATGAAGGAGAGACAATCTCGCCTCTCACTACAGTCCACTACAATGCCATTCTAGCCTTAAAACCTACATTTATATGTTATTCAATAATTACTTTTGCGCAAAATATAGGCTTTTCTAAACCAAGCCCTGTTTCCAAAAATGCTTATGTGCCATTATTGTATTTTGTGAATTTCAATTAACTATAGTCTACAGTTTAACCCATTGCTTCTCAGCTATTTTAATTTCAAGGACCCCCAAATTAAATTGATAGAAAGTAGCCTAGGCCATTTTATTATGATTTTCATCTCTGGACTGGGACCCCAGTCTCCATTCATCCATCCAACCATCTTCAACCGCTTATCCCTAGTCGGGTCGCGGGGGCAACAGCTCCACCAGAGTGTTCCAGACTTCCCTCTCCAGAGCAACATTTGTGACTTCGTCCTGGGGGACCGCAGTCTATATGGCCAAAAGCCAGTGTTGATTTAACTCAAAGTGTAGGCTAGGCCTACAAATACTCACATCACATCATGTCTATACTAAATGCATTAGAAAACAAAAAACATTCAAAAACGAATGTATATCCGCTTTCTGTCATTTATATTTCCATTTCCACAACAATAAACAGGAAAACATGGCATATTTTGGACATAGTTCGAATGGTGATTAATCATGATTAAATTAATTTTGAAGCTGTGATTAATCTGATTAAATTTTTTAATCATTTGACAGCCCTAATAATAACTTGTCCTGTATACAAATTGAAGGCTGGACACATTTACAATGAGTCTTCAATAGAGAAATCAGGTTTAGACTTGTAGGTGTAGTGTATTGGCGCCCAGACATATAGGCATTAGATGACTGCCTCCAACTGAACCATCTGGGAAGAAGCAAATTGGGTAGGCAGGATGCAGAGATCCACCCTTCCCCCTTCATGGAGAGTACAAGTACAAAGCTTTGACTATGTCTTAAGATGTTTCTGTTCTCATCAAGTCATAAATATATAGAGAAACACCTGTATTTACATCCACAAACACAATGGTATGATATGTCATCAGGGCTGCCATATTTCAGAAAATGTCAAGAGTGAGACTCTAGTGTCTTAATGTGTAAATGTAAAAAATGTAAAAAAAAAATGCTTTTTTTAATGTCAATTTGGCCCATTTTAACGTTGATATTTAACCTTAACACTGATGTCTTCACCTCCATGCCAGCTGCTCTCCCTGCACTGACAGCCTCCTCATACTTAAAGGTATATTCAGTGATTTCACTCAAAAAACCTTAGGTTTCGTTTTTGGCTGTGGGACCCAGCCTTTCGTCCAATCAGGATAGAGAGTCAAAAACGAAACCT
This sequence comes from Protomyctophum parallelum, assembly GCF_964188405.1. Lineage (NCBI taxonomy): Eukaryota > Metazoa > Chordata > Actinopteri > Myctophiformes > Myctophidae > Protomyctophum > Protomyctophum parallelum. The sequence continues at coordinate 5,536,152 of NC_139706.1, read as the reverse complement.
AAGGTTTTTTGACCCCCAGGGGTTAACTGGGGACAGGGAGGAACTCCTTATATGGCCAGCACACTCTATAGTAGGGAGGATTATCACTACAAAACAAAAAAATAAGTGATATTTGAATTAAGTGAAATCACTGAATATACCTTTAAAGTAGAAATGAAAAAGATATCTATCTATCTATGCTCCTCAGACCCAGCCAGCCAGCCAGCAAGCCACACACATAGTACTCAGACCCAGCCAGCCAGCCACACACATAGTGCTCAGACCCAGCCAGCCAGCAAGCCACACACATAGTGCTCAGACCCAGCCAGCCAGCCAGCAAGCCACACACATAGTACTCAGACCCAGCCAGCCAGCCAGCAAGCCACACACATAGTACTCAGACCCAGCCAGCCAGCCAGCCAGCCACACACATAGTGCTCAGACCCAGCCAGCCAGCAAGCCACACACATAGTGCTCAGACCCAGCCCGCCAGCAAGCCACACACTATAGTGCTCAGACCCAGCCAGCCACACACATAGCTCCGTAAGGGCACCACTCAAAAAATCTTCAAAAAACTGAAGAGGCTACTGGAGATTGGAGAACCTGATTTGGACATGATCTGATGTAGGACAATGTCACTATGACAGAAAGAGAAGATGGGTCTGGCCACATTCATTCACCCCATAATCTCAGTGGAAATTGGGGAATATGTCAGAAAACTGGAATGTGGGAAAATTCCTTATTTTTACATTTTCTTAGTTCAAACACATCTGTGGGCTCTCTCTCTCTCTATGAACAGAAACAAGTCGCGATGCGGCCCCTCCCCCTTCACTTCACTTCACACACACACACACACACACACACACACACACACACACACACACACACACACACACACACACACACATGCACAGGATTTGGTACATGTGTGAAGAGACCCAAGTATATAGGAGCCTCGCGGAACATTGGGTCCTGTTTGGTCATGATTGTGGCAAGCTCAGTGGTGTTCTTCAAATAAACTCAAAACGAGAAAGAAAAGGACACTGCCTGAACCTCACTCTTTTTTATACAACCTGCATGGCATATTCTCCACCATTATCAACATTAATATACTACATAGGCTAATGTAGGCTATACATTTCTGGTGTGAAGGTGCTATAATAACATCTATAAAGGCTATAGTCCAACATATTAAGAGCCCCCCAAAAAGGCCTCAAGGGCCCCAAAAGTGTTGGCCTGTGATCTGTGAGCAGACTCTAGTATATCACCCCTGCTTACAGCTATAGGATCACCCATGCTCAGTCTCAAGTAATGAACACATAAAGCATGTACATCATATCAAACCTATAGCCTGGAACTCACCTATGCTTTCTATGGCATAGGCAGCTCCCGGCAGGATCCGCCTGTGCGCAGCTGCTGGACATGACACTAATTAATTAGAGCGACAGAGAGAGAGAGAGGAGTGTGTGTGTGTGTGTGTGTGTGTGTGTGTGTGTGTGTGTGTGTGTGTGTGTGTGCGTGTGTGCGTCAATTTAACCCATTCTGAACGGGCACCCATTTTGGTGTTGGCATCATGTCGTGCTTTAGCTATTGAAAAATAGCAGATCTACAAGCTCATATCGCGCCACCGAGTGGCGCGATACGAGCTTGTAGGTCTGCTATTTTTGTAAAAATCGAAGAACGACTGACATTTTTAGAATCTGATCTCAGGTCAGAATGGGTTCATCAGACCAGTGTGTGTCCACAGTGGAAACCTCGTATGAATCTGATCTCAGGTCAGAATGGGTTAACAAAGGTGCAGACGATCAGAAATCAGCAGAGAGTGATCGACGTTTGCGCTGTACTCTATGCCAAATTGAAGTGGACTCGGACCCAGACTTTTTTTTCCCTTCCGTGGAAATAAAAACGTCTGGGTTTCCGTCCGAGGCTGTATCAAACCAGAGCCCTGCACCCTGTCTCACCCCCTCATGGTCACTCACTTGTGGGACTTTTTGCGCTCTGCCGTGCCCCCGGGTCCGGAGCCACAGTCGTGTGCCTGTATGATGAAGGTGTACTCCTTCTGCAGCTCACAGTCCACCAGGCCCCGGGCCCTCAGTTGGCCCTCGCCAGACGTGCCGTTCAGGACCACCGCCTCGAACGGCGCCTCCAGCCCGTGGATGTTGAAGGCGCAGATCTCCCCTGCAAGATGAGAAAGACGGGAGAGAGAGAGAGGGAGAGGGAGAGAGAGAGAGGGAGGGAGACGGATGTCACTATTTATGATGGAAGAGAAATGGTGTGCATGCATGCATGCGGGTCTTTTTATCCCCACTAGCCCATTCTGACCTGAGATCAGATTCATACGAGGTTTCCGCCGGACAAACACTGGGTCTGATGAACCCATTCTGACCTGAGATCAGATTCTAAAAATGTCAGTCGCTCTTCGATTTTTCAAAAATAGCAGACCTACAAGCTCGTATCGCGCCACTCGGTGGCGCGATATGAGCTTGTAGATCTGCTATTTTTAAATGGCTAAAGCATAACATGATGCTGACACCAAAATGGGTGCCCGGTCAGAATGGGCTAGCAGCCGGGCTCAAAGGATTGTCTACTGCCTGGATTGCCATGGGATTTGCTATGCGACTTCAAGCTCTTGCAAAGATGGATGGACCCTTCTGATTTTGCTGAGCCCATGGCCTTTCATCTATAGCACCACCGCTTGGCAAATGATGTACACTTGGGCGAAACATTTCTCAACATAAACTTTGTGGATCGCCATGACACTTTACTATTATGCATTATTACAATCTATGGCAGTGTTATGTGCCAAGTCCCGGAAAAGATGCACTGTGATTGGCCAGTAGTCACTTTGATTGACAGTCGTGCCTTGTTGAGACGACTTTTTATTCGAAGATTTATTGCTGGGCTTTTTATGCTGTTATTGATAGTATAGGTAGACAGGAAAAGGGGAGAGGGAGATAATAATAATGTATTGGATTTTTATAGTGCTTTTCCAAGTGCTCAAAGCGCTTTACAATGGTCATTCATACATTGGGAGGTGAAACGTCGAACAGTCGACGCCAGTGTCCCCACACATCAATGGTGGTGAGCTCACAGCGACCGACTCATTGGAGGCAGTGTGGGGTTCAGTGTCTTGCCCAAGGACACTTCGATATGTGGACAGGAGGAGCCGGCATTCGAACTGCAGTGTTCGAATGCCCGTGACACGCAGCAAAGGCCATCGGGATCAGGACTCGAACCCACAATTTGCTATAGGTCAGCAGTCTGGGTCCCTTTCGAAGCCTTCTACCATGCATTTTTGAGTGGTGCAACCACTCCAAGGAACAGCAATGTCCGTGTCCGCCTATCTATGTGACGTTAGACCAGCCACCCATACCCATGCACCTATGTGACTGTGAGCACGAGTATGACTATTAGTACCAGTAGGGGGCACTGTTATGCCAGAAACAGAGAGAGAGACAGTGCAGCACTGTTGCCTGCTAATGAGAGAGAGAGAGAGAGAGAGAGAGAGAGAGGAGGGGGGGGGGGGGGGGGGGGGGGGGGGGAGGGGAGTTGCACCACTCAGTTCACACAGGTGTGATTTTTTTTAAACTATGCCTAATTTGGTGAAATTATGAGTTTGTGAAACTATGCCTAATGTGGTGAAATTATGCCTATAAGCCTATAACCTTAAAGGGATATTTCACTTTTCCCTTTCGATGTCTTTTTTACCAGTTTTTAAGTTGCTTGATTCAGTATTTCATCAGACACCACCCCTTCCTATACAAACCCATTGTAACTTCAAACTCTATTTTAACCGTGAAAGTTTAAATGAAAACACACGTCCTTGGCTCTGGTGACCGATATTGTCTGTATTGAACAATATTTGAGAAAATGATTAAAAAAAAGAAAAAATGTAATTGTAATTGCAAAAATCGTGACGGATGGGATGAGGATCAGCATCTCCATATGGCCATGGTTCAAGTATAGGAAATGAGACATTTCTCCAGGTGAAGGAGTTTATGAATCTTGGGATCTTGTTCACAGGTGAGGGGAGGATGGAGAAGGAGATGAGCCGGAGAAGTGGAGCGGCAGGAGTGGCATGGGCGGTATTAACCCATTCTGACCTGAGATCAGATTCATACGAGGTTTCCGCCGGACACACACTGGTCTGATGAACCCATTCTGACCTGAGATCAGATTTAAAAAAAAATGTCAGTCGTTCTTCGATTTTTCAAAAATAGCAGACCTACAAGCTCGTATCGCGCCACTCGGTGGCGCGATATGAGCTTGTAGATCTGCTATTTTTCAATAGCTAAAGCATAACATTCATCAACATTGGAGCTGTACAGAAAGCTTAAATTATCCTCTTTCAATCTGTAAAGTTTTTCATTCATAAAGATCCACCATAGGCATGTTATGAGCAACTTCCGGTCAAGAAATTCCATGCAAGTTTTGAGAGTGTGAGAGTTTGGGAGTGCTCGTTGGATATCACTCAACAGTCCTGCGTACCACCTGTTTTGAATTTGCACATAATGCAGGAGGTTGCTTTAAATCACCTGCAATTATTTCCCTTACAGGAAGTCTACGGTGGAATTTTATGAAACAAAAACTTTACAGATTGAAAGAGGATAATTCAAGCTTTCTGTACAGTTGGTGAATTGGCTGTCTATAGGAAGTTGCACCTATAGTTAGCACCTTATTGCTGGCAAGATGGCAGTGGTCTGAATATCGCCAATTTCAGTCTCTGTACCGCACTGTTGTGACGAAAAGAGAGCTGAGCCAGAACGCAAAGCTCTCTGTCTACCTCACCTACTATGTATGGTCATGAAATGTGGGTCATGACCGAAAGAATAAGGTCGCGGAATGTGGATACAAGCAGCCAAAATGAGTTTTCTCAGACGGGTGGCTGGCAACTCCCTTAGAGAGATAGGGTGAGAAGTTCAGTCACGTGAGAGAGAGAGTAGAGTCGCTGCTTCTTCGCCTGGAAAGGAGCCAGCTTAGGTGGTTCGGGCATCTGGTTAGGATGCCTCTCGAGCATCTCTAGGGAGGTCCTCGAGGCACGTCCCATTGGAAGGAGACCCCGGGGCAGACCAAGGCGCAGATGAAGGGATTGGAACGCCTCGGGATCTCCCAGGAGGAAGTTACTAACTATATAGTTGCTCTGGAGAGGGAAGTCTGGAGCTCTCTGGTGGAGCTGTTGTCCCTCGCCCCTATTATGGATAAGTGTTTGAAGATAGATGGATGAATGGACTTCAGCACTATTTAAATCCGATCAGATCTAGTTCACAAACGCATCACATCTATTTTCAAAAGACTTTGATACAAACGTGGCACTTTTACTTTTGGTACTCAAAGCATATTCAGACTTCGATACCTTTGTACTTTTACACAAGTAAGATTTTGAATACCTGACTTTTACATTGAAACATTGATACTTTTACTTACTTTACTAACCCAGGGGGGACCGGGGATCGAACCAGGAAACATCCAAAGCAGTCCTGAGACACTGCCCCCCCCGTCTGATTGTCTGTCACATACAGTACACCTGCACTACTGTATTTGTCAAGGTCATTCTTCTTCTTCTTCTTCTTCGCACATAGTTGTTAACTTATTCACTGTCTAATTGCTCTCCAAATAGCCCAAGGACATTAGCTATACTCACTGTTGCTCACTCATGAACACATAGTGAGCACGCCAAAACAACTGGCAATTGAGTTACGCACGCAGCTCAAAGTCACCCTCATGGAGAGAGAGATAGAGAGAGAGGGAGAAAATCCATTTAAAACCACTGTGCGAATGAGGAGTCCCAAACAAAGGAGCCAAAGGAGGCGGCTGACATTTATTAGCAACTCGCACAAAAGCTCGAGTCCATCTTGGGAGTTGCTGAGTGTTTTTCCAGAGGTATAGGCGCTCCCGATGTGATTTGAGGAAATCACTTATAGCACGATTCACTCACACCCCCAACCTGTGACGGCTAATTGCACTGATATCACTTAAGCTAACAGGGAAGAGTAAATTGGATTCCCGGGGAGCTTTGTGTGCGCATCGCTGCTGGCAAGTTCCGATAAGAGCAACTTTATTTTCCCCTGCCTTCCCCTCTTTCTGCCGCCTTTCATCCAGTGCTGTTATCCCATTCTGACCTGAGATCAGATTCATACGAGGTTTCCACTGGACACACACTGGTCCGATTAACCCATTCTGACCTGAGATCAGATTTAAAAAATGTCAGTCGTTCTTCGATTTTTCAAAAATAGCAGACCTACAAGCTCGTATCGCGCCACTCGGTGGCGCGATATGAGCTTGTAGATCTGCTATTTTTCAATAGCTAAAGCATAGCATGATGCTGACACCAAAAATGGGTTCCCGTTCAGAATGGGATAATATCCAAGTCCCCCCCCACACACACACACACACACACACACACACCCCCCTAGACTTGGCAGGAGTGTTGAAACGACAATTTGTCCACAGAGAGAGAGAGAGAGAGAGAGAGAGATAGAGAGAGAGAGAGAGAGAGAGAGAGAGAGAGAGAGAGAGAGAGAGGGTAGGAATGGAGGAACACACGCGCTAAAGACTGACTTCCCTTGATATTGCTTGAACAATGATGAAAACGGCGCAGAGCAAATGGTGCGTGACGGAACCCAGAGATTAAAAAGAATAAATACAAATGCCGGCAAATGGAAAATCCATCACCAACTGGTTTGAAGAAATAAATCTTAAAAATAGGCGACACACAAAGACAAATCACAGAAGCCTCGCGTCAGGGTGAAAATGCTAATGTTTCACATATACTCTGCTGGCGGGGGCGGCTTTCTCGCCGACATTTAATTCCAGCTCCAGAGGTGCCAAGGTGAGCCTTATTGACCGAACCCGCCCTCTTCTCAAGGCTGACTGAACAAACGACCGAGAGTCGGTTGTGCACGCCTCAGTGAAGGGGGGTGGGGTGGCCCCGGCGGCAAGGGGGGGGGGGACACACAGATGTTAGGTGGTCGGCACTCTGCCAGATTGCCAACCACCCCACGCTAATTGCCGCCACTAAACTGTTAGCTAAATATGTCTCTCCATGTGGCATTGTGGCCGTTATATGAGGTAGATTTATGATTGGGACAAACCCCGTCGGCATCTATATAGACAGAAAGTAGTGGTGGGGGGATGAAGCAACATCGTAACAATCGTAATTGATAATCGTAATTAATAATCGTAATTGATCAATATTCAGTTGCCAAAGATCCTCCAAATCTTCCAATGATGTGAAGGAAAATGTGTCATTATTGCACATGAAATAACCCATTCTGACCTGAGATCAGATCCATACGAGGTTTCCGCCGGACAAACACTGGGTCTGATGAACCCATTCTGACCTGAGATCAGATTCTAAAAATGTCAGTCGCTCTTCGATTTTTCAAAAATAGCAGACCTACAAGCTCGTATCGCGCCACTCGGTGGCGCGATATGAGCTTGTAGGTCTGCTATTTTTAAATAGCTAAAGCATAACATGATGCCGACACCAAAATGGGTGCCCGGTCAGAATGGGATAAATGGCTATTCAGATCTGAGATGTCTGTTTTCTGTATAGGAAGACATATACCTTCGTACAGTGCGTATAGCATTTAAAAATCACCCTTGTGTGAAGTGAGGGGCGCTCTTATCATCATACATCACCATTAGTGCGTCACATTCCAATCACTTTTTGGCGTCTTCACTTTTCTCCCCTCACTTTTATCCTCACCTTATACTTTGCTCAGCCAGTCAAATCACAGCTATGGGGAGATCAGCCAATTAGCAGCCAATGTTTGTGTTCACACAAACCCTCAAAGCTGCGGCATAGGAGGGCGCCCCTCAAAAATGTTTTCTTCAATCTTAACCCATTCTGACCGGGCACCTATTTTGGTGTCAGCATCATGTTATGCTTTAGCTATTTAAAAATAGCAGATCTACAAGCTCATATCGCGCCACCGAGTGGCGCGATACGAGCTTGTAGGTCTGCTATTTTTGAAAAATCGAAGAGCGACTGACATTTTTAGAATCTGATCTCAGGTCAGAATGGGTTCATCAGACCAGTGTGTGTCCAGCGGAAACCTCGTATGAATCTGATCTCAGGTCAGAATGGGTTAAGTTATATGCCCCCGCTCTACAAATTCACATTTCCCACCACTGTTAGTTAAACTGATGGAAATAGGTGCACTGGTGCAAAGCTGTCGTACTCATCACCCCTCAGGGGAATCTGACTGAGGCTCCATTAAGCACGGAGCTTTGAGAACACAGTGTGTATTATCAATGGTAGCAGAGCTTCACTGCTGTCTTCACAGCAGTGAATTAGGGTCACAGTGCCTGCGGGCTGTGGTGTAAAGTAACCAAGTACATTTACTGTACTTAACCCATTCTGACCTGAGATCAGATTCACACGAGGTTTCCGCCGGACACACACTGGTCTGATTAACCAAATTCTGACCTGAGATCAGATTCTAAAAAAATGTCAGTCGTTCTTCGATTTTTCAAAAATAGCAGACCTACAAGCTCGTATCGCGCCACTCTGTGGCGCGATATGAGCTTGTAGATCTGCTATTTTTAAATAGCTAAAGCATAACATGATGCTGACACCAAAATGGGTGCCCGGTCAGAATGGGTTAAGTACAATTTTGATGTACTTTTAGTCCACTACAACTATTTGAAAACTTTAGTTACTATAGTTACTTTGCAGATATTAATTATTCTATTATAAAACGTACATTAACCAATTCAGCCCTGGTTCAGATGATAGGGGGTGATGGGGAGGATTGGCTTTGTCTCTGGCCAGCCCTGCTCTCCTGGGGGAAAAGTGACCAAACCATAGGGAGACACACAAGAGAGACAGCCGGACAAACATTCTGTATAGGCCACACAACACACACACACACACAGAGAGAGCAGATACACTGCCCAAACAGCTACAGTATGTCAGTCGGGCAGTCCTACTTTAACCCATTCTGACCTGAGATCAGATTCATACGAGGTTTCCACTGGACACACGCTGGTCTGACGAACCCATTCTGACCTGAGATCAGATTCTAAAAATGTCAAGTCGTTCTTCGATTTTTCAAAAAATAGCAGACCTACAAGCTCGTATCGCGCCACTCGGTGGCGCGATATGAGCTTGTAGATCTGCTATTTTTCAATAGATAAAGCATAACATGATGCCAACACCAAAATGGGTGCCCGTTCAGAATGGGTTAAGATTGCTTTTCATCCTCCTACTCATACTCCTACTGAACACTAGATAGACATCAAATACATCTGATTATTGGCTATATCACACTGTTATTCAACAGATTTTGGGCCAGATGCTGGCTCAGTGCATTATATAGCTTATATTATGCTAATGTTGTAGTCTAACATAAGTAGCCATTTATGCACTTCGCTGCTGGTCTGTGTATATTTATGTTCTTGCTGCGATCTGAGCTGACTTTCCTATTTAGATTTAGCATGAAATTATATCTCATTATTACTCACTGCAGCAGAGCCAGTTAAATTATCCCTCTCGTCTTACTTGAACATGCACTCAAACACGCACACACGCACGCACACACGCACACACACACTCAGCTGAACTGCAGAGATAGACTGTCAGCCTTAACTTCACTGTGGGCTGAAATTGAAAATGCTGTAATGTAATACACTCTTCATGAAATTAGCCAGGCGTGAAAAGACACAATTGAGAAGTTGTCCATTCTAGTGATAAGGGCTAATACTACCTAATCAAGCCTGTGTGTTCTGGCTGGAAAGCACAAAACCTGGAGTGTATGCGTGTGTATGTGTTCAAGACCGTTGGCTGGGATTCTTTTTAATTAACCCATTCTGAACGGGCACCCATTTTGGTGTTGGCATCATGTTATGCTTTAGCTATTGAAAAATAGCAGATCTACAAGCTCATATCGCGCCACCGAGTGGCGCGATACGAGCTTGTAGGTCTGCTATTTTTCAATAATCGAAGAACGACTGACATTTTTTAGAATCTGATCTCAGGTCAGAATGGGTTCATCAGACCCAGTGTGTGTCCGGTGGAAACCTTCGTATGAATCTGATCTCAGGTCAGAATGGGTTAAAAGCACAATTCCTCAACAGGGGGGCGGCGGTGCTCAGACATGAAGTTGAATGACCTCACTGCTCGACTGCCGCTCCTCACCCTTAATTACATTAGAGGATGCTCTCTCACAGTTAATGACATCACTTCGTCTCACGGAGAGAACATCCACCCTCAAGTGTGTGCGTGCGTGTGTGTGTGTGTGTGTGTGCGCGTGTGTGTGTGTGTGTGTGTGTGAGATGGGTAGTGGACTTTCTTCAACTGCAAGCATGCAGCACAAGCCTATATGCATGCCCGCTCAAACAGTAAAGCAACTACTTTCCCCATGCAGGCATGAACAGTACATGGACGTGATTGATGGCACTATAGTGTGCATGTTGTTCACCTGCACATATGAAACAAGGGATTTTCATCCATACATTATATTATTACATTTCCAGGTGAAGTAAAAATGATCAGTATAGCTAGAGTAGTTCAAAACATTGGCCAGTGTTGAGTACAATATAGTGTACCTACACTGAGTCTAGTTTAACTCATTCTGACCTGAGATCAGATTCTAAAAATGTCTTCTACATCCTGACAGTTTTCTGAAAAAGCTATGTTTCTATGTCAGTCGTTCTTCGATTTTTCAAAAATAGCAGACCTACAAGCTCGTATCGCGCCACTCGGTGGCGCGATATGAGCTTGTAGATCTGCTATTTTTCAATAGCTAAAGCATAACATGATGCTAACACCAAAATGGGTGCCCGTTCAGAATGGGTTAAAGTGCACTGGGCCGTGCCTCAGTACCTCTTCTTAATCCCCTTCCCACAGGTATTGCCCTGGACAACACTGTCCCAGGTCCTACACACATCAACATTACTTCATTTCAGTAGGTCAGGACCTTGAAAAGTCTATTTATTTAGTTCTGCCAACTCAGTGTGATGCCATAGCCCCCCCCCCCCTCTTTCTCACTAATGCAGTAACCAGAATACAAGTAAAAACTGCTGTAAATTAAATGTAATTACGTTTGGTAGGCTATGCAGAAACCCATCATGAATTACACAGGTATACTTTTGAACTCAATCACTTGTGTTGTTACGTTAGGGTACAGGGAACACACTCACACTATAAAGAGTTGCCTTGATGCAATTAAGTAATATTAACGAGTGATTTATTTTTTTACTGTGATTATGGTAAGCTTACATTTCATATCACAAACTCCTGTAACTGTAACCAGAAGGAGAAAAAAAAAACAATAGAAAGAAAATCGATTTTTGGAAAATCATGAATCGAGTTTGAATCGATCATAAAGGGATGAAAACGTCACTAGCACAAGTGACACAGTGACACAAGAATGTTGGTCAGACAAAGGTTGTGTTTTACCTCCTTTCTCTAATAATGTAACTGTCTCTATGTGTTGGAAGGTTATGTATATGTACAGGTATGTACATACATACCTGTACATATACTATCTATTGTCTACTCTCTACTTTGGAGATTGTTTTCTGAGCTTGTGCCCACTGCGCGATTAGGGACGCACGTCCCTCGGTTTAACTCTGCCGGACACACAGAAAAGAAAAGGGAAAAGCCCAGTTTAAGTGCTAACAAAACACAAGTGAAGCAATTACATTACACATGGTCGGGAATCAATAGTTCCTATTTTCCACTTGTGTCCACGAAAATGGCCTCAGGGGTAAAGCATGTGTCCTTGTCAGTGCAGGGCCAGTTATAGTTCAGCGTGTTCAAATATCCGTATCAGAGTTTATGACCCCCATTAATACCCCTGAGGACATTTGATTCAGAAGAGGAAACAAAGACTACGAACTACAGTATATGCCTCCCTCTGATAATGGACATGGTAAAAAAAAAAAAAAAAGAACACTGAAATTTGTTTTGGCAATACTTCACACTGCCCATGCAGACAGTGTGAATATACAATGAATAACTATGAATATGATTTACAGGCACTATATGGACTCAGAGGCAATTCGAGCTAATGCAATGTTCATTCATCTATCGCGAGCAGACATACAAATGCTTTCAAAGCTTGTTCCAAGGTGATAATACATTGGGATAGTTGATCATTATCTCTATGAATAACAAGTCCTGCTCCATCTCTCACCGTGCAACTGCAAGACATCGCAAAGTGCCTTCCTCATAATCCAGGGCACAATCAAAAAGTCCTGTTTCAGGATGCCATTATGAAATAATTATCCTCTCCGTACATTTTATAGAGCCCAGAGTGTCCAACCCCGGTCTATAAGAATTAGCCGTTATAAGCGATCGATCATCTCTTTGTGCACGCTCAGCTCCAACGGCCAGGCCCAGCTGTTCGCCATCATCACCACACTGAGTGCTACGGGCTGGGCTCCAGCACAGTATAAAACACACTGTAATGTTCTATGGCAGTGTATGGGACTGCCACTTAACATCAAGATAAACCGCAGCCAATGAAGACAGAGTCGAAGGTGGAATTGACTGTTTACTTCATGACAAAGCGGTGAAAACTGCTAAAAATAATAAAACAATACATTCAGAGTTGTTCTTAATTGACAGCATTCCAATAATTTCACAACTAAATAAACCCAGGTAATTAACAATCATACACACACTAGCTAAACCACATACACTCATCAGTGTTGATTAGTAGGATGACATACACCTGAGGCTAGGCTAGGCTAGGTTCTGCAGACAACAGTAAACATTGTCAAAAACGTTCCCAAATACAAAATAAACATAACAAAATACCACAAAATTGTACAGAAAGTTAGCATATCTAACATCAACTGCAACTTACAGCATTGCCTCTCAAAAGCTTCCAAGTTGGTAGATGTTTTCTTTTCTTAGGCTTACAGCTCTGAACAGTGTGTGTTTACTCTCTGCACTGCTGCATCAAAGATGGTGCTCACAGGAAGTGACTCATTATATACTGAGTTCTTCAAAATAAAAGCACATGTACACAGGATGACAATAAAGTAGTTGCAGGCTTTTCTAAAGCGGACAGAAATACCAACATTGCTTAGAATTGCCTTAAAGGCAAGACACACACAATGGATATGGCTATGCTCAGGCCCGCTCATGATTCACCAGAACCTGGGCTAAGACCCAGATCAAGACATATTGCACTGCCTGAAGCACTTGGTCTAACTCTAAAGCATAAATGCAGAACCTGTTGTAATGATGAACCCTAACCCTGCCATGGGAAATGGACAATCAACTGTAATTTTAGGAAAAAATCCCCTCATGCGTACACCTCTGAAATTGATGTTTAAAGGACAACTTTAGTTTTTTTCAACCAAGGTTCATGTTTTAGGTTGTTATTAGAGAAACTAAAAGATGAGTGTTATTTTTTTTTTCATTTGCTGCTTTCTTTCGTTTTAGGGATTTTAGCTGTTTTTGACAGGGGGGCGGGGGCATTCGAGCATGGGGCTAAATATGTATTTTTTACAACATTTTATAGCGATTTCTTTTTTAATTAAAAAAGATTTACTATAGTCCTAATAAACCCCTGGAAATTTCATCTGGCCACAAAACATCACGAGATCTACTGAATGTGTCAAACTGACATTGAGCCTATACACACAGTGTGGCTTCCCCCCAGTAGGCCTCCTTCACATTCAGTAGATCCTGTGATTTATTTGTGGCCAGATGTAATTTCCTGGGGTTTATTAGGGCTATAGTAAATAATAAAAAAATAAATCTCCATAATATTTTGTAAAAAAATACATATTTAGCACCATGCTCGAATGCCCCCGCCCCCCTGTACAAAACAGCTAAAATCCCTAAAACGAAACACTCATCTTTTAGTTTCTCTAATAACAACCTAAAACATGAACCTTGGTTGAAAAAAACTAAAGTTGTCCTTTAAGTGGGGTTTCAAGTAGAGGGGGAAAATGGTTGGAAGTTACTTTTACTGTTTTACAGGTACAGTATGCTCATGCTATTAATTACAGTGGAAGTTGCTCAGTGGCGTTTTGAAGCACCCGGAGGACTGCCGGAGGTATAATTATAACTCAATGGCTCGGGCGAGCGGAAGTTTAGCCTAGCCTAGCCTAGCCCCGGACCTCAATTTTGAGGACTATAGTGAAAGACTACTACTCTACAGTATATACGTCCTCTTTCTGAGAACAAGGAGAAGCACATGAGGATACTGACACCAATATTTGTCACTTTATTTTAATGTGGTATGTGGTATATGTATTTCCTCATCCTTAATAAGAATATAAATTATCTGAAATGATCTCCAAATGTGGGGGGTGCCAGTACGTTTAGGAAATGTTGAGTGTCTGAACCTTTCCATGTAATTTAAGATATGAAACATACTTTCCAGACAGTAAGCCAGGGGATCCCATTATGCCGACACGCTTTCTACTTGCATTTATTAACCCATTCTGACCGGGCACCCATTTTGGTGTTGGCATCATGTTATGCTTTAGCTATTTAAAAATAGCAGATCTACAAGCTCATATCGCGCCACCGAGTGGCGCGATACGAGCTTGTAGGTCTGATATTTTTGAAAAATCGAAGAACGACTGACATTTTTTAGAATCTGATCTCAGGTCAGAATGGGTTCATCAGACCAGTGTGTGTCCGGCGGAAACCTCGTATGAATCTGATCTCAGGTCAGAATGGGTTAAACTAATAACAAGTCAAGGCCCACACATACTCCAATTTTAGGTGATAAGATGACCACCGTGGTGGTTGGGGAAACTACAACATAACCCACTGAGCTGTGGTCACATAAGGAACTCACCGCTCACCCCAGCACTTCTCTCTGGTTTTGAGGGGTGCTAGCCCCTCCTATGCAGAGCTTTGTGTGTTTGTTTTGTAACACGGAACATGTGATGATTTGATTGGGTGTGTGAGTGTGAGTTTTACTAATCAACCATCACCGCGTTCACACTGGCTCGCTCCGGAGGGAGGTGGGGCCCTCCTAAACCACCGTTTATAGGAGGTGATGGACTATGTATGAGCGTGTGTGTGTGTGTGTGTGTGTGTGTGTGTGTGTGTGTGTGTGTGTGTGTGTGTGTGTGTGTGTGTGTGTGCGTGTGTGTGTGTGTGTCTGTGTGTGCGTGGGCGTATATGTATGGTTGTATACATTCCATACATACAGAGTTCTGCAGAGTTGTGACATTTTATCCAGTAGCAGGGTTTTATAGGCAGGGTGATTTTCCCCAGCCACGGCAATTCCCTCAGATGTGCCATGTCGTAATCCCAACTAAAATGCTTAGCAATGGCATGTTCTCCGAGTTTCTCATTGGAGGGAAGTTTTTTGGGCTTTTATAGAGAACATTTATTTGAATTTGTGGCACCAGTGGGCCACCATCGCTCATTGATACTGTTCAAATACTTCAAATTAGGCCAGGGACCTGGGAGAGAGAAGGTAGGACAGACCGTGCGCCATGCAGGTGTTGTGTGCTTGTGATTGAGAGTAGATGGTCCAAGCAAGGTAGAGAGGAGGGGGGCGCGCAATATGAAAGGTGATTATGGGAGCTGAGATGCACAACGCATGTCAGATACTCTGTGGACGTTTCTGTACAATTCGGTGTCTGAATGAATGTGGTGGTGGATCATGTACATACAGTAGTAAAATCCTCAATGTTAATTTATTCTCTATATATTTTTTATTAAGTATTTCTTCTCTTTTTAACCCTTGGCCTACAATTCACGGAAAAAACGGAATTAATCGAAAAATCTAAACCTCCCGTTAACGGAAAAAACGGAATGACAATCAATATCAGTTATCGCGGGGTCAAAAGAGCAAAAATTAATATTTTTTCGCTAATATCACTAATGTTGGATGTAATTTACCAAAAAACGGCCGAAATCCGCGTGATCGTGCGCTATCGTGCACGCGCGCCGTCTCTATGTGCGTCGGTGTAAAAAATGTGATATTTTGCGATCTTTTGGGGTTGATTTGAGGTTAATTTGACTTAGTTATGAAAAATATAGCATTAGCTTAGCAATCCGGACCAGCCAAGCTATTGACTAGGGTCAAAATACTACAGGTTGTTGTTGATCGTTGAACCGGAAGTGACTTAGGAAGATCCGTCTATTTTAGCCAAAATCAGCATGATGATGCTTTCCCGCCATCTGGTGGCGAATCGAGAGAATACATTTCCAATGAATGAACAAAAAAAGAACATCTCTTCAATCCACCAGATCTTTCTTGTATGTTAAAACGATGAATTAAAAATATGCCAATTTGTTACCCAAACAAAAAAATTGGTCCTGGCATTCCAATGGTTAACTCATATACTGCCAACACTCCAGGACTGTGTACTCCAGGACGCCAGCCAGTAGTTCATTCTCTATTACTTTGAAAGCCGCTTCACTCGGAAAACCGAGAAGCAGGAAGTGAATACTCTCTATAATGTAACAGGTCCAGTGAAAGTTTTTTTAATTCACCCAAAATATACATTTTGTAACCAGCGATCATATCGTTTAGAGAAATGAGGCGCAAATCAAGCTTGTTTTGATCTGAAAAGAAGAATCTAAGATATTACGATTATAAAAACTGCGTTCCCATATTAGACGGCATAAGCCAGCGTACTTTTCTGTTTACTTACTAACTGTACAGTATATATTTTGGAGTGTGTGTGTGTGTGTGTGTGTGTGTGTGTGTGTGTGTGTGTGCGTGTGCGTGTGCGTGTGCGTGTGCGTGTGCGTCCGTGTGTGCGTGTGCGTGTGCGTGTGTGTGTGTGTGTATGTATATATTGTATATGTGTATACTAGGTGGTATATATAGGTGGTTGTTTATAATGAATCCACTTTAGCTGGAATAGGGTAGGGGATGGTTAACATTGACATTAAGGCCCATAACAATCCTTATGTTGGATTTTCCCTTTCAGTATTATCCAATTCCATAACAACAATTATGACCAAAAAGGTCATGTCGATAAAAAGTGGTTTTCTTCGGATATCATGCCCATAGCACTTCCTACTAAGTACGCAGAACAATTATTGACGCTTGAATCCTATCAACTCTCATTGTGCTTGAATGATTGTGTCATCTATTAGCAGAAATAGCGTAGCCAATATACACTGATTGTAAACATTTTTCATGGCTGTGGTAACGATTGAGGGTCAGGTTTTAAATGAACAGGTAGTTAGACACAGCCAAGAGGATCCAATCTGGGAACCCGGGCATTCGGTCAAAAGTCTGGGGGACACCATGCACCTACTGTCTGTATGAACTCGGTTTTGCTCCTCCCCTTTCTTAAGTCCAGCTCAGTGGCCTTGTGGTTAGAGTGTCCGCCCTGAGACTGGGAGGTCGGGGTTCGATCCCCGGCCGGGTCATACCAAAGACTCTAAAAATGGGACCCAGTGCCTCCCTGCTTGACACTCAGCATCAAGGGTTGGATTGGGGGTAAGCAGGGGCGTTGGAAGGCATTTATATCAGGGGGAGCTGAAGGGTGGGAGGGATATCGGGTAAAATTTCGGGTATAATTGGCCTAATAATGACTTATTTAGGACCTAGTTAACCGAGTTAATCATAATAACAGTATGTGACTCTTATTGTGTTTGTAGTTTGGGTTAGATTTCTTTAAACCTGGTGCAGGTGAAAGTAAAACTACAATAGGTTTTTGCTGTCTCGTCATGTTGTGTCTATCTGTCAACTCACTCGCTGTGCATTCTGAATTCAGCACACCCTGATAGACAAAAAATGCTCCTCTCCACCAGCAGGGGGTGCTGGAGCACCCTCCGCGCCCCCCTTCCAGCGCTGATGGGGGTAAGTCCCTGCGACATACTAGCGTCATGTCCAGGGGGTGTACTTGTACATCAAGCTGCCTCACGCTACAGAAACAGGAGATATAGGCTCCTGCCCCTATGGGCCTCATGGCTCGGCAAGGCTACTTTCTTAGTCCAATTTCTCCCATGTGCTTTTCTATGTTCATTCCTAATAAGAACAAGACTACATGACTACATTCTTCTATGAATTCTCCGGTTCTGAGTGGCGCGATATGAGCTTGTAGATCTGCTATTTTTCAATAGCTAAAGCATAACATGATGCCGACACCAAAATGGGTGCCCGGTCAGAATGGGTTAAAAAAGCATTAAAACAAAAGCTGTATCTTCTGTTGCTATATGCTCTTGCATTAATAAAATGTTGACATCTTGTTTGAAATGACCGGACCTGCCTACCGATGATGTAACTGTTCACAGCCATTCAATAGTTAAGTATAGCAAGAGTAGCAATTCAATAGTGCCATGCCGCCATCTTATAATGAGCATTATAGTTAGGACGAATTATATGAAGGTATATAGGTTGAAAATGGCTGAAGTGGTCCTTTACGACTGCTACTCTTTTCATTTCCGTCATGGTAAACCATTATCTCTCTCCTGCTCCCTCTTCCCATTTATCTCCTACGTTGTGCGATCCTTGGCAGACGGTCATGGTCAATGATGGATCATTGAATGTTATATACATTATACGCAATATACGGAACCTAGACTGCCATCTCCGCTCTTCTGCAAACGTATTATCTCCTGGCATTCAAAGCACACGAGGGCCACAGTGTACACTGACTGGAGAGTGATTAAAGTTGGCGACGTAAAAAGGCCCCCTTTTCCCCCGTCTAGAGCCTCGTACTGTTCTGTGATTAAAAAAGCTTCCTCTCGTTATAGATGCAGGGTGACATTTTCAAGTGTCACTTCCTTGTGCCCCACTTCAAAAAAGTAAGCTGATTACTGTTGTAATGGCTGTGGCCTGGACACTTTTAGTCTGCACGCAGGATTTCCCCCCCAACCAGGGATCATTTGTCTAGTGGGGAAGAAGCTATGATGAATTATGAATGTGGTCACGTTCTATCATAATGCTTGCTGGATGATACTGTAACACTGGTAACACTGTGAAGTGCAGTGCAGTGTGTAGTGTATGTTGAACATTTCTGTTTGCATCATACAGTAGGCCTATATATGTTTTTGAGGGGCGCTATCCCCTCCTATATGTTTTTGAGGGGCGCTATCCCCTCCTATATGTTTTTGAGGGGCGCTATCCCCTCCTATATATGCCCAGCTTTGTGTGTGCGTGTGAATAATAGCGATGATTTGATTGCGGCTGATCACTACAAGCTCATATCGCGCCACTCGGTGGCGCGATACGAGCTTGTAGATCTGCTATTTTTAAATAGCTAAAGCATAACATGATGCCGACACCAAAATGGGTGCCCGGTCAGAATGGGTTAAAAAATAAAAATGTGAATGAGAAATTAGAAATGAAGTGGTTTTGTGTTGCATCTTCCCCCACTGGCCTTCAAAAGCATTCCCTTTTAGTCATAGCCGTTCAATGCCTCCATGGAGTAAAATTGCAGTTTTATGGGGTTATTGCTCTCTCCCAGTCATAACACAACAATTACTGCTAATCAACCTAGCACGAGGAACCCCTTCCAGGTTTGTTAGAGACTGCATCCCGACTGCAAGAACAAACCAGACTGATTGGCCAAATGGCTCGGTCCACACAGTGCATTAGTCCCCATTATGAAACCCACTTCCTAGAGAATAAGCCAATTACTGCAGTGTTGTTTTTGCAGGGAAATGGGCTGTTTCAGCACCTCTGGGGTCTTAGATGCCACATACCATATGGCCATGTATAGTCCTGTAATCATAGCAGAGTGCAGTGATTTCTCATATGTGACGAGTGCCAGTGGTTTAATATACAAGGGGGCCATGGTCATTTTTCAGTTCTTTACATATTATGAAACTGCAGTGCACACTGTAACCTTTCATATGATGTATTGCTCATTGAAATTGGGGGGGAAATGAAGAAGATATGACCATTTGAAACTTGTTGGACCAGAAATGTCAAATTGGAGAATTCCCCCTTCAAAGATTTCAGCAGTGATCAGTGACTTTAGGGGGCGCTGTTTTCCCTTCATTCCTCCATTATTCAACCAGCAGTGTTGCCATGTCTGCTTATTATAATAAGCATATAATAATAGCATAATATCAAAACTCTAGAAAAACAGGTTACAAGTTAATGCTTTACTTTTCTTGTTTGAGTAGCGAATGTCTAGTACTCGAATGAATGCTGAAAAGCACTTCAGTGAAAATAAAAGTATTTACTGATGCATTTAAGTCAAAAGGATTGAGTGTGTCCTTGCCTTGTTTTAGATGAAGATAATATTGATGAAGGCTCCTGCCAAATGCCTACAACTTTTTCAAATAATATATTTCAATTAAATAATGTAATACATTTAAGAAGCAGCAATTGTGTTATCAACTTGTCTTTTTGGAATCCATGGTTCTCAGAAGGAAACTGATGGATTGTGCAGTCATTTGGAGTGAGGGGAGGACGGAGATGGAGATCAGAGAGAGAATCGGAGCAGTAGGGAAGTGTTGCAGTCGCTGTACTGCACTGTTGTGACGAAAAGAGAGCTGAGCCAGAAGGTGGAGGAAGTCACTAATGTTGCTCTGGAGAGGGAAGTCTGGAGCACTCTGGTGGAGCTGTTGCCCCCGTGACCCGACTACGGATAAGCGGTTGACTTGTGTGTCGCTATAGTGACTTGGTAAGGGCTGCACATCTTGCAATGTAACATACTAGGGTGAATTTGCTTTTGAGAGCCCCTCCTATGCCCAGCTTTGTTTGTCTGTACGTACCCCCATAACGATGATTAGAAAATGTGAGGACATAAAGTGAGGATGCCAAAAGTGATTGGCCGGAATGTGATGATGTATTATGATGATAAGAGCACCCCTCACTTCACACAAGTGTGATCTTTTTAGTATTGAATCCCTAGCTGCTTGCAACTAATCAAAACCTGCCTTGATGATAATTATGTTTTCTTCATATAAAGTTAAGAAGAGACTAGAAAGACACAAAGCTGTGGAAGTGTGGTTGCCATTCTATAGGAATATTGTTCAATCAGAAGAGTTGAACTGGGCATGTCACCGTATACTGTCCAATCAGATGAGGGCAAAGCGCACAATTCATAGAGAATTTACAAGTCACATACTCTTGGTGGCTATACAACACAAATTGGAGCTATATAGGGGTGGGGTGAAGCACACATTAATGCTAAACTATTTCTACAAACCAACCAAATCTCCCTCACGACAACATCTGAGAGCCAAACCATGGCTAGAATGTGCCAGAGAGATAAATTATATTAGAGCATGGTCTCTCCAAACCAAGATAACTATCAAGGTTTCTCCTTGACCGTTTATACGCGGCACGCCGTACAAGATCCTAATCAACATCCTTGAGCGCAAACATTTGTTACTCTGCTCTTCTCAACTTGGCACCATGTGACATGTTTAACCTTCTGCATGTTTTTCATGTTAAAGGTGCAGTGAAATGAAAAAGACGTTTTTCACACTTTTAGACCATATCCGTGGTCATTATATGGGCATACCTAACAATGGATGCCAAAAAAATGTGAAAATTCTCATTTCTGTGTGTTTTTATATCAAAGGTCCATAAAAACGATTGTATTATTTATTTATTAAAACGAAAACGTGCTGCGTGATGACGTGTAGAGATACACATCGATAAAAGCCAATAACAATGAAGCTCACCCGTTTAATTTCCCATATTTGCGCGTCCATCAAGCACAGCTGCTACTGATTACAGAAATCCTCAGTTTTTATTACCATTCAATATAACATCCAGGCAGTGTATTACTCGGTTTCAACTTAATCATCACGCTAAAATATGTATCCGAAAACATTATAGGGTAGAAATAAGCCACATAACAGTAAACTGGTGTAGCTGGCCGACAATCTGATTGGTAAACAAACAGACACCATGCGTGTTGCGTATAGCATAGCTAACGTCCCTAGCTACCGTCCCATCGCCTGAAGGGATGCGACGCTCTGATTGGTTCAGAAACTTCAGACCGGTGTTTCATGTGGAAACACCATTTTCATGTTGTTCACCATTTCCGTTTCACTGCGCCTTTAACCGCGGCCCTTTCCTGCTGTGGACACTGTTCCAAAACGGTCCCAGCCTATACTCCGCCACCCTCATTTCAAATCTCCCCAATCAAGCAGTGCTAATCCTGCCAGCTAGCTAATTAGCTTTAGCACTTTTACAGCCTTTATGTTATCTTTACTGCAGCTCTCGAGTACGCCACATTAACTACAGAATAGATGCTCTCAGCTCCTCCGGAGATAAAGATACAGATAAATGTGAAGCGCATAGGGCCTGTATCAGTAGTAACTAAAGATGTAGATAATGCCAAATAAAGCATTACCTAATGAGATGTTTGCAGTTTCATGGTTTCGGTTGGACAGTGTTGCAAGCTAGTGGACGGAGGCGTTATTTACTTTCACTTTCAAAAAACTTTTTCATCACCTGTCATATTGAACAGCGGCGCGCTTTGTAGTGGAACACACTTTGAATAGAAGCATACACACACGGGGATTAATAATGCATGGAATACTCCTTCATCCTGGGTCAAAATTGCAGAAGATGAGAGACGGCAGATGTTTCTGTTTCTCATCACATTTCATTATCCCATTCTGACCTGAGATCAGATTCACACGAGGTTTCCGCCGGACACACACTGGTCTGATGAACCCATTCTGACCTGAGATCAGATTCTAAAAATGTCAGTCGCTCTTCGATTTTTCAAAAATAGCAGATCTACAAGCTCGTATCGCGCCACTCGGTGGCGCGATATGAGCTTGTAGATCTGCTATTTTTAAATAGCTAAAGCATAACATGATGCTGACACCAAAATGGGTGCCCGGTCAGAATGGGTTATATGGGATCAGATACCAGTAAAACCCTACAACAGACATATTGTTGCTGTCAGGCAGAAATATTGTATCTCCATATTTCAACTTTTATTGTTTTTTTTCCATAACGCCTCACATTGTGAGCATGTACTGTAGATGAGCTTTTCTTTTCTTTAAGATGGAGTGCCGTGATTTTTTTTCTAAAACATGATCATCAGATCTTATTGTTATATATGGAGGTAATTTTTTTTCAAAAAAGTGTACAGTATTTGTTAAAATGTTGTTTTTATGTGGGCACGCCCACCAGTTCATTAAGTATGCCTGATTTGCCTTGTGGGTGGTGATGGGTGGTGATCCACCTGAACTGAAGCCGCACCCACAGCTGTAGTTGTATGATAAAGGGGAGGGGTTAGGGGAGGGGCTGATAGTGTGATGTCACTATATTACTGTTCATTTAATTGGCCCGTTTGACTGTCAAGGGTTCAGCCTCCAGGAAGAAACCCTAAATACAAAGTGAATACACCCATTGCACATAAAAACGACTCCAGAGTGTCTAATGAAGTACTGTCACGTCATAGACACATGGAAAACTGGAAAAATAAAAAAATTGTGGCACTCCATCTTTAACCCATTCTGACCGGGCACCCATTTTGGTGTCGGCATCATGTTATGCTTTAGCTATTTAAAAATAGCAGATCTACAAGCTCATATCGCGCCACCGAGTGGCGCGATACGAGCTTGTAGGTCTGCTATTTTTGAAAAATCGAAGAGCGACTGACATTTTTAGAATCTGATCTCAGGTCAGAATGGGTTCATCAGACCAGTGTGTGTCCGGCGGAAACCTCGTATGAATCTGATCTCAGGTCAGAATGGGTTAAAGAGCAAATGCCTCAATATTACCTACACTGAGATCCATTGGAAGACAGGTAGCCTATACTTATTCTTTCCATTCCCTGAACAGTAACGATTTTGGACATACAAGGTTTCCACCTGCAGTGCTGCTGATATGCATCAAGGACAGGCAATCTCGTCAAAGGCTGAATTAATGTGCCACTCAGAGAGAGTTCACCCTCCCCTCATTCCTCTGAAGCTGTTATCAACCCTGCCAATTCACAGTTAACCCCACCTCAGTGTGTGTGTGTGTGTGTGTGTGTGTGTGTGTGTGTGTGTGTGTGTGTGTGTGTGTGTGTGTGTGTGTGTGTGTGCATGCGTGCGCGTGGTTGTGGAGAACGCATGCATGCGTCCAGTCATCTGTACAGTGTCCAGTCCCTATACTGGTGTGTCTGTGTGAATGT
The DNA here is from genome assembly GCF_964188405.1 of Protomyctophum parallelum. NCBI lineage: Eukaryota > Metazoa > Chordata > Actinopteri > Myctophiformes > Myctophidae > Protomyctophum > Protomyctophum parallelum. Next base: position 5,512,176 of record NC_139706.1, on the reverse strand, counting down.
GCGTGTGTGTGTGTGCGTGCTCCATCTGGCTGGACAGATACAGGGGGTTTTGTGGTGAAGTATAACCCATTCTGACCTGAGATCAGATTCACACGAGGTTTCCACTGGACACACACTGGTCTGATGAACCCATTCTGACCTGAGATCAGATTCTAAAAATGTCAGTCGTTCTTCGATTTTTCAAAAAATAGCAGACCTACAAGCTCGTATCGCGCCACTCGGTGGCGCGATATGAGCTTGTAGATCTGCTATTTTTCAATAGCTAAAGCATAACATGATGCCGACACCAAAATGGGTGCCCGGTCAGAATGGGATAAATCCTCTTGTCATGGTGATGAGGGCTTTGCACAAAGACGACAGCAGTGCGATAAATGTCAGGATGTCAGCCATGGAGTGACGCCGGAGATCTGGGGTGACACGAGGGGACTGCTCACCTCGACTGTGGACGCAGAGATGACAAGGCCAAGCTCGTATAAAAGGCATTAATCCTACCTCATACAAGGGACAGGAACGCACACACGCACGCACACACACACACGCACGCGCGCACACACACACACACGCACGCACGCGCACACATCCTATGCTAAATCTGTGAATGTTTGAAATACAGAAGGCTCTGACATGCACCACCGATTCATCATTGATCTACTGTCACCACATTATTCCCCCAGGGTGTACATCATGTGACTGTATCTGTGTATGGTACATGTGTAAGTGTGTGCATGCGTACGTGTATAGCGCCGATCTACAGTAAATGTCTCATGTGAGTTGTAATGTTAACCCATTCTGAACGGGCACCCATTTTGGTGTCGGCATCATGTTATGCTTTAGCTATTTAAAAAATAGCAGATCTACAAGCTCATATCGCGCCACAGAGTGGCGCACTACGAGCTTGTAGGTCTGCTATTTTTTTTTTAAATCGAAGAACGACTGACATTTTTTAGAATCTGATCTCAGGTCAGAATGGGTTAATCAGACCAGTGTGTGTCCGGTGGGAAAACCTCGTGTGAATCTGATCTCAGGTCAGAATGGGTTAAATGGTTTACACTGCATATAGCCTATGGCACACGGCCAGGAGGAGCAGGGGGTCAACCCATGGAGCCGTATGGTTCCCAAGTGGCCGCTCTATCTCCTGAGCCACCTGTACTGCATGAATGTGTGTGTGTGTGTGTGTGTGTGTGTGTGTGTGTGTGTGTGTGTGTGTGTGTGTGTGTGTGTGTGTGTGTGTGTGTGTGTGTGTGTGTGTGCGCGCGCTTATTTATTTTCCGTCTTAACATTTCATTCCCATTCTCTCCCTCTCCACACACACACACACACACACACACACACACACACACGCACACACACGCCATTGTCGCCATCCCCACCACTCTCCCTGCCACCATAAATAATGTATCACGCGGCTGCCTATAACCTGCACACAGGACTGTTTGAAGAAATGAATTTTGCTCTCTATTTATATACCATGGCGTGCCCAGCCTGCATATATACCACAGATGGAACATAAATACAGTAACACTGACTGCGTGTCTGAATGTGAGAAGAGGAACAGAGCGAGACAAATGAAACCATGGACCTGCTGAGAGCCAGTGTATAAGGAGGTCGGGGGGCGTGACAGCTGTCATCATCACTCCTCAGGGAGTGAGAGAGACTGAGGAAAAGAAGTGGAGAAACATGCAAGCCTCCGTCAGGCTAGATGGAGGGACGAGGGATCCCTGAATGCCCTCGACCGCGTCTCTTAACCCATTCTGACCTGAGATCAGATTCATACGAGGTTTCCGCCGGACACACACTGGTCCTGATGAACCCATTCTGACCTGAGATCAGATTCTAAAAATGTCAGTCGCTCTTCGATTTTTCAAAAATAGCAGACCTACAAGCTCGTATCGCGTCACTCGGTGGCACGATATGAGCTTGTAGATCTGCTATTTTTAAATAGCTAAAGCATAACATGATGCCAACACCAAAATGGGTGCCCGGTCAGAATGGGCTAAGATTCCCTCGCTTTTGACAACCTTTCCCCCCCCCCCCCAAGTAGTGCCGCATTCAGGCAGAGAGCGAGTGACGCAGGCGTTGTCGCCGCCTGTATCAACCACATGGTCTGCTCCAGATCGTCTCGAGGGGCACGGAATGTGTAGTGTTATAGTGTAACAAGAACTCACCGCACTCGGATGTATAGTCGCCCCCGCGTGCATGAAACGAGCATGTTGCGCGACACTTTCACGGGACTCACAAGTACGAAAAAACGCTCGCTTATTAACCCATTTTGGTGTTGGCATCATGTTATGCTTTAGCTATTGAAAAATAGCAGATCTACAAGCTCATATCGCGCCACCGAGTGGCGCGATACGAGCTTGTAGGTCTGCTATTTTTGAAAAATCTAAAAAAACGACTGACATTTTTAGAATCTGATCTCAGGTCAGAATGGGTTAATCAGACCAGTGTGTGTCCAGTGGAAACCTCGTGTGAATCTGATCTCAGGTCAGAATGGGTTAAGAAACACTGTCGGTCGATCGGATGTCGGTCGGATGTCACAAACTGAGGCCTCATAAACACGCACAGAACACAAATGTTTGGTCAAACCACATGACTCCCATTGGAAGAGCATTGAGGCGGCCGTCGAACACAGACAGAACATAGACCATGTGTTCTGCATGTGTGCATCAGGCCCGTTTTCGTGCCTCACCCACCGAACTGATATACGACACCTCCCCCCTTTTGGGATTAGACCGCGTCTCGCAGCAACCCATTCTGACCTGAGATCAGATTCATACGAGGTTTCCGCCGGACACACACTGGGTCTGATGAACCCATTCTGACCTGAGATCAGATTCTAAAAAATGTCAGTCGTTCTTCGATTTTTCAAAAAATAGCAGACCTACAAGCTCGTATCGCGCCACTCGGTGGCGCGATATGAGCTTGTAGATCTGCTATTTTTAAATAGCTAAAGCATAACATGATGCTGACACCAAAATGGGTGCCCGGTCAGAATGGGTTAAACTGCACACGGGTGACACACTCAGCTCCTCTCCACCACCACCTCCTTTGCCGTGCCAGACAAATACAACAGGGTTTTTCGAGTACCCAAGCAACGTTACGTGCGTTTGCGTCAACACATGCACTGTCACGCGGTGTTTCGACACCACAACATGGAATGAGCAGGTCCATTTGGCCCAAGTTTCAACCCAACTTCCCAAGATCATCCGTTAACAATTCCCTCCCAATCGATGTGATCTGTTATATCGCATTACCCACACTGTATGATGGAAGCACAGATGGGGAGAGAGAGAGAGAGAGAGAGAGAGAGAGAGAGAGAGAGAGAGAGAGAGAGAGAGCGAGAGAGAGAGAGAGAGAGAGGGATTATTCTCCAAGTATTTTTGCTTCAGTACCCCCTCCAGAAAGAGAAAGAGAAAACCACAGCTAACGATGATGGTATGAATTAATCACAACCCACCAGCACAACAGAGAAATGGAATGAAGGACTTTCAGTATAGTGCCACCTGATTTATTTTTATTAAACTGTGGCCATAAGAAGTCCAGAATTGATGTCCCTATAATGTTCAAAATAAAACAGACAAATTGGCAACAAGATATTGCTTTCAATTATTTTGTAACAGTCAAGATTTGTATTTAATTTAGTTGAGCCATTTGAGATCTACACAGTTTCTCTCTCGTGAATATGTTTTACCCCCTGTCAGATACCCTGTGTATCCCTGGGGTATGAGAAATCCATTCCAGGGGTTCTCAACCTGGGGGGGGGGGGGGGGGGGGGGGGGTCACTACATCATTTGCTGGGGTCGACCAGATGCTTTCCTGGAAAATAAGGGGAAAAAAGAATGAAAAAAAAACACACAATGGAATCCGCTGGGAGAAATAGCGTTGAAGGCCATGCAATGGCAAATGCAATGCAAAGGCACAGTTGAAGAAGCTGCTGCTCTGTTCAGCACCATGGACAGAGTCCCTACATCTAACACAGGGAGCTGTCCGTTCAGCACCATGGACAGAGTCCCTACATCTAACACAGGGAGCTGTCCGTTCAGCACCATGGACAGAGTCCCTACATCTAACACAGGGAGCTGTCCGTTCAGCACCATGGACAGAGTCCCTACATCTAACACAGGGAGCTGTCCGTTCAGCACCATGGACAGAGTCACTACATCTAACACAGGGAGCTGACCGTTCAGCACCATGGACAGAGTCACTACATCTAACACAGGGAGCTGTCCGTTCAGCACCATGGACAGAGTCCCTACATCTAACACAGGGAGCTGACCGTTCAGCACCATGGACAGAGTCCCTACATCTAACACAGGGAGCTGTCCGTTCAGCACCATGGACAGAGTCACTACATCTAACACAGGGAGCTGTCCGTTCAGCACCATGGACAGAGTCCCTACATCTAACACAGGGAGCTGACCGTTCAGCACCATGGACAGAGTCACTACATCTAACACAGGGAGCTGTCTGTTCAGCACCATGGACAGAGTCCCTACATCTAACACAGGGAGCTGACCGTTCAGCACCATGGACAGAGTCACTACATCTAACACAGGGAGCTGTCCGTTCAGCACCATGGACAGAGTCACTACATCTAACAAAGGGAGCTGACCGTTCAGCACCATGGACAGAGTCACTACATCTAACACAGGGAAGTGTCTGTTCAGCACCATGGACAGAGTCCCAACATGTAACACAGGGAGCTGTCCGTTCAGCACCATGGACAGAGTCCCTACATCTAACACAGGGAGCTGTCCGTTCAGCACCATGGACAGAGTCCCTACATCTAACACAGGGAGCTGTCTGTTCAGCACCATGGACAGAGTCCCTACATCTAACACAGGGAGCTGTCTGTTCAGCACCATGGACAGAGTCCCTACATCTAACACAGGGAGCTGACCGTTCAGCACCATGGACAGAGTCCCTACATCTAACACAGGGAGCTGACCGTTCAGCACCATGGACAGAGTCCCTACATCTAACACAGTGAGCTGACCGTTCAGCACCATGGACAGAGTCCCTACATCTAACACAGGGAGCTGACCGTTCAGCACCATGGACAGAGTCCCTACATCTAACAAAGGGAGCTGTCTGTTCAGCACCATGGACAGAGTCACTACATCTAACACAGGGAGATGTCCATTCAGCACCATGGACAGAGTCCCTACATCTAACACAGGGAGCTGTCTGTATGTGTGAATGCAGCCTAACATAACAGGGCCCGTTCAGTACCAATCAATGTGGCTGACGACTGGCTGCTGCCTGTTTCAGCCCCATGGACAGTGCTATAACTAACGTACAATACAGCACAGAGAGGCGTCAACTAAACCACATTATTACATGGCTTGGTTGAATGCTTGATTCTGATCGGTCAATCGACAAATTCAGCTGTGTGCATGTTATTTCTGGATAAGGACCGCTCTGCTCTATAACAGACCACTGCCTAATCAAAGGCTCAGAGCACCTGGCTGCAGCCGCTGCGCTGCTTGGGTTCTATGCTGTACGCACCCAACATGACAGCCATGTAAACCAACACACAATGTCATTTAACTAAACAACATGAAGCAAGAGACGATGCTCTAACCGAAGATGTATTCAATTTGATCAACACTCACTTCCTTGTTTCCGAGGCCACTCGTTGCCCCTGCGGGGGCCAACTTGGAATAATTTAACCCATTCTGACCTGAGATCAGATTCATACGAGGTTTCCGCCGGACACACACTGGTCTGATTAAACCCATTCTGACCTGAGATCAGATTAAAAAAATGTCAGTCGCTCTTCGATTTTTCAAAAATAGCAGACCTACAAGCTCGTATCGCGCCACTCGGTGGCGCGATATGAGCTTGTAGATCTGCTATTTTTAAATAGCTAAAGCATAGCATGATGCTGACACCAAAATGGGTGCCCGTTCAGAATGGGTTAATTACCGTAAGCAAGGAAATACTCTGTTTTGTTGTCACTTTTGGGTCAACTTTTGGGTCAATGTATTAGCCGTGTAATAAGCGGGTTAATGTTAATGGGATAATTAACCACCTCCGCTTTGCGCCGGTGGTTAATCACTCTGTCAGTGAATTATCTCCCAACAATGACCATCTAGCCAGACATTATCCCTTACCTATATGTCTCTATGGTGTGTTTTTATACTCAGTGAATGATCTGACCCTCTGTAACACACCATACAACACACCACAATGTCCTCAGCCATGACAAGACATTTGATGCATGCAATGCTGGACAGTGCACTTACTTTTTTAATACGCAACCATATTCTGAAATATTTCCTATAGTGAAACAGCAACTGGGTGCATCTCAGCGAATCACAGTGTTGGGGGGGAGTCAATGCCAGACTATACGATGGAAACACAGGTTGAAACGAGGTGATGGAAACACTGCGTCACGCGCTGCAACAAGGCAATGCTGAATCAAGGTTTCGTAACTGGATTGCTAATTTCTCACCTCGTTATTTTGAAAGATAATTCAGTGCACAGTTTAATTGTAATTATTTTCTTTAAAGCAGGTGTCCACAATCTGTGTGTGACATTCGACAGCATAGCTCTGCCCTAGTGCAGGGGTTCTCAACCTGGGGGGGGGGGGGGGTCACCAAATCACAAGACATGGCCAAAAAAGTTGAGAACCCCTGCCCTAGTGTATCGCATACTGAATTAATAGCTTTGTATGGAATAATCATTTACAGGTGAAATGGGTTAGTATCAAAGCATGAGCTCAGTTTGGGACTCTCCCCAGGTTGGCAGAGGGAGAGTAGCGCCCAGGATTGCAATTTTTAGGCAATTGGCACTGGTTGAAGAATGGGTTACAACATCGTGGGATAAATGAGTTAGTATCTGCCAAAGTAATAATCACACATTACATTTTTGATTGCAGGAGTAATACAGATTGGACTTTTGATATTTAAAAAAAGAATATATAATTTTAGCATCTATGGTCGAAAAAGGAAAACAACATAAGCCATGATTCTCAGTAGCTCACACTTTTCCGTGCTATATTTTCAAACCATACATTGAAAGGTCCCACACACATTAACGTGGGTTATGGTGTGTGAAAATAGTTTCAATTTAACATGAAACACATTGCACCTGCAGGGCTGGATTTTCTGTTGGCTGATAGCCTGCATGCTAGCGATAGCGAGAGACGCTCTGTAATAATTCACAATGTAAATTATTGTTCCTTTATGACTATTGAAAGCTAAAAAATGACAAGACACATGCTGCACATGTCCCAAACACAGCCACGTTTCTCAGTAATAATAAAACAAACATACTCTCATATCCACCCTCTCAGAACAGCTCTTGGGGCTGATCCAACAGGATCCCCAGTAGATCTCTCTCTCTATCCGTCAGCCAATCAATGTGTGGGTAATTAGTGTCTAATTGGAAACCATTGTGCTGAAGGTTGCCTGGCGGAGGCAGTTCATTCATCAATATAAAATTAACAGAAGCCACTTAGCATGGGGTTGCTATCATGAGTTAATTTGTATTGGAATCAATTCATTTGTGTCATTCACCAGAATTGTGTCTTGAGGGTGAACACATGGCTCTCAGAGTGTGCAAGAGAGAGATCCATCAGGCTTGTCATAGAGAGAGAGAGAGAGAGAGAGATTGTAGAAAACATGACAGGGAGACATGGTGAAATGAGTCACTTATCGCGAATCAAATGCAAAATCAAATATCCTCTTATAACCGCCTTGGCAATATCCAATAGTTAATATAACAAACTGATCATTCTGCCAACCTGCAGCGCACTGGGGGATGTTTTCACTGATCCCCCCCTGTCCCCCACTCTTTACACAAATACTCTCTCTGTCTCTGTCTCTCTCAGGAAAGCAAAATGACTGCACAGCGGCTGACATTGAGCATGGCGAGGCATTCCAGTCGGAAACCATGTGCAAATGCACTGAGAAGATGACAATAAGGCAATATCCATAGCCAGGATTGCATACAGTACCATATACTGTACCTGCCTGCTGTATACACGCTATATACACTATACTGCATGACTCTGACTTATTGTTATATGGCTGCTGTTAAAAGTTATGAGGTTGTGATTCGGTGAGATGTTATATACGGACATTCCACAAAGGCATTTCATGCATTCATTTAATATTGCTCACAGAAAATGTAATTGAAACTGTGTGAGTGTGTGTGTGAGTGTGTGTGCATGCGTGCGTGTTTAGCCCATTCTGACCGGGCACCCATTTTGGTGTCGGCATCATGTTATGCTTTAGCTATTTAAAAATAGCAGATCTACAAGCTCATATCGCGCCACCGAGTGGCGCGATACGAGCTTGTAGGTCTGCTATTTTTTGAAAAATCGAAGAGCGACTGACATTTTTTAGAATCTGATCTCAGGTCAGAATGGGTTCGTCAGACCAGTGTGTGTCCGGCGGAAACCTCGTATGAATCTGATCTCAGGTCAGAATGGGTTAGGGCCCACAGAATCCTCTTTCGGAGGAAAGGAGACAGGGTGCTAAGTGGGCCCTCCTGGCCCAGCGGGGGGGTGATTGACAAATTGAATGGAGTTGCTAAGTGCACTGCCTGCGAACAATGGCAATTATTGGGGGGGGGGAGGGGGTGACTCACTGACATGCTACAGTGGCCCCCAAGTCACCCAAAGCACACACCATTGGCGACCAGGCACACTGACGGGTACCTGAGGGGGAGATAAGTGAAATAACGAGCTCCTAGAAGCCATTAGTCATCAGAGGAAGGTATTTGCAGATACTAATAATTCAAACTCGCACACGCACGCACGCACGCACGCACGCACGCACGCACGAGGAACTGCACACTCTCTGCCTGCCTGCCTCTCTTTCTTCATCTCTATCCATTTCCCCTCTGCTTTGATCTCTCTCTCTCTCTCTCTCTATCTCTCTCTCTCGTACACAGTATACTTAAATGCTCTCAATCTGTCATAGGTGATTGAGGGCCATGTAGTTGTAACACACATAGTGACAGTCCTCTCATCTAAGAACACGGATGTCATCTCTCTCTCTCTCTCTCTCTCTCTCTCTCTCTCTCTCTCTCTCTCTCTCTCTCTCTCTCTCTCTCTCTCTCTCTCTCTCTCTCTCTTCTCTCTCTTCTCTCTCTCTCTCTCTCTCTCTCCCTCTCTCTCTCTCCCCTTGTCTCTCAAACGTCCCATTACTGCATTAATGGCAGCGGCAAATTAAACCGTCATTCAGCGATAATAATAAACCTGCCTGCCTGCTCTGACTGACAAATCACACTGCAGACTCTTCATGGTAAAAAATGCTCGGCTAATGCGTTTGCATAAATTTTCCGTTTTTTTGTTGTTGTTTTGTGCCGTTATTATTTCCAATGCATGACTTCTCGCTGGATGTGAAAGGCTTTTGTTCCCCACTTCACCGCCCCATCATAATCAACTAAAGCCACCGATTATAATTCCCATGTGCCCACGTTTAGTGCAGCTAAATGATGCTTTTCATCCGTAAAATGGCAAAGAAAAGAATTCAAATGAAATCCTTAACAGCGTTATTAGTGCTTTAACCCATTCTGACCTGAGATCAGATTCATACGAGGTTTCCGCCGGACACACACTGGTCTGATTAACCCATTCTGACCTGAGATCAGATTCTAGAAATGTCAGTCGTTCTTCGATTTTTCAAAAAATAGCAGACCTACAAGCTCGTATCGCGCCACTCGGTGGCGCGATATGAGCTTGTAGATCTGCTATTTTTCAATAGCTAAAGCATGACATGATGCTGACACCAAAATGGGTGCCCGGTCAGAATGGGTTAACACAATGTTTCTCAAAGTGGGGTCCGGGGACCTCCAGGGATCCTTGAGGAGTTCCAGGGGGTCCCCAGCTAAATGCTATATTGGAACCAAACTATCAAAATTCTTAACTCAAACGGAACCAAATGGACCCGTCAGGGTTGATTTGGTTCCATTTGTACACTCTCTGAGTTAAATTTACTTTGATTTTTACAATATGCATTGTGATCCCATGCAGAGATAAGATTGTCATTAACCCATTCTGACCGGACACCCATTTTGGTGTTGGCCTCATGTCATGCTTTAGCTATTTAAAAATAGCAGATCTACAAGCTCATATCGCGCCACCGAGTGGCGCGATACGAGCTTGTAGGTCAGATTCATACGAGGTTTCCACTGGACACACACTGGTCTGATTAACCCCATTCTCACCTGAGATCAGATTCTAGAAATGTCAGTCGTTCTTCGATTTTTCAAAAAATAGCAGACCTACAAGCTCGTATCGCGCCACTCGGTGGCGCGATATGAGCTTGTAGATCTGCTATTTTTAAATGGCTAAAGCATAACATGATGCCGACACCAAAATGGGTGCCCGGTCAGAATGGGTTAACACTAATGCCAGGGCAGCTTGCCATCTCTGCACTCTTTGTTTCTCCTCCTTCTCTTGCTCTCAATCGTTTATGCTCCTCCATCCCCCGTTGCTGACTTCTCCAATCTTTGTTATAACACTGTTAAATGGTGCATTTATATAGCGCCTTTATCCAAGGCGCTTTACATAGATTGTGCATTATACATTCACCCATTCACACACACATTCATACACCGATTGCGGCGGAAGGAAGCCATGCAAGGTATACCAACCAGCACATCGGGATGCAATTCGGAGCCGGGGATTCAAACCGCTTTGACCCATGGATCATTGGACGACCTGCTCTATACCTCCTGAGCCACATAGAAGTGTAATGATTCTAATTTGGATAGAGAGGTCAGAGGTCGTGAATAGTGTGACCTAGAGATGGGATACCAGACCGAAACCCGGCCCAGCCCGGCGGGATTCGGTTCGGGCCGGCCATGTTGTTGATAAAGAAATTAGAAAATAAAGTGTAAATATAAATGAAAACGATCCGACTAGTCTGTCTCTCTGTGTATTTCCTGGTTAACCCATTCTGAACGGGAACCCATTTTGGTGTCGGCATCATGTTATGCTTTAGCTATTGAAAAATAGCAGATCTACAAGCTCATAGCGCGCCACCGAGTGGCGCGCTACGAGCTTGTAGGTCTGCTATTTTTTGAAAAATCGAAGAACGACTGACATTTTTTAGAATCTGATCTCAGGTCAGAATGGGTTAATCAGACCCAGTGTGTGTCCAGCGGAAACCTCGTATGAATCTGATCTCAGGTCAGAATGGGTTAACCGGGACGGGTGGTGCAGCGTGACAACAACGCACTGCAAGCAGCAGCAGCCCCATATGTGACCTCAGTCCCTATATGCTCATTCTGTAGTAGGAGGAGCTATACAGAATGAACGTGGGGACTGAGGTCACATACGGGCTACAGCGAACGTAACTTTAGCGTATAGCTGGAAGGACCATTGAACAGAGGACGGCGTTAAACACCATCCGCGGTGTCGGTGGATGCTATCCTCTTCCTCCATGACAACACGTGTAAACCCGATGGTTCATGTAAATAGTTTGATTTATTAGCTGTTAAACATTTAAACATGAGTAAATAACTGGATCCATGCCCCTGGACCATGGCATATATAGGCTATACAATTAATATTGAATATAACTCAATTGTTGTTTTATTGAATAGCCTACTTTATTAACCCATTCTGACCTGAGATCAGATTCATACGAGGTTTCCGCCGGACACACACTGGTCTGATTAACCCATTCTGACCTTCGATTAAAAATAAAATAGCAGATCTACAAGCTCATATCGCGCCACCGAGTGGCGCGATACGAGCTTGTAGATCTGCTATTTTTCAATAGCTAAAAGCATAACATGATGCCGACACCAAAATGGGTGCCCGGTCAGAATGGGTTAAGAAGACTGTTATTGTGCATAGCATGGCCCTTCAAGACAAAAGAAAAAAACGAAAAATATTTTCTCCACCAATTTCAGACGCACATATTAATAATTACGGTCGGGCTCGATTCGGGTATAGGACACAAAGCTGTCTGTAACGTCCCGATCCCAGCTCAAGCCCTTTCTGACCTGAGATCAGATTCACACGAGGTTTCCACTGGACACACACTGGTCTGACTAACCCATTCTGACCTGAGATCAGATTCTAAAAATGTCAGTCGTTCTTCGATTTTTCAAAAAATAGCAGACCTACAAGCTCGTAGCGCGCCACTCGGTGGCGCGCTATGAGCTTGTAGATCTGCTATTTTTCAATAGCTAAAGCATAACATGATGCCGACACCAAAATGGGTTCCCGTTCAGAATGGGTTAAAACAGAACATACAACGTTTCGGTCACACTGACCTTTATATCAGGTATCTGTGATTCCTGATATTTGTGACAGCTAACTGAATTTATCCCGTTTCATAATGTCCTTGCGTAGTATAAAATGTTCTCATCTGTCACTTTATGCATATACATGTTGAGTCTGTGTTGCTGTGTATAGCTTGGCCAATTTCACTTCCTCTCCACACCATAACACTGATTCACAGGCTAGTGTGTTGTGTGTTGTGTGTTGTGTGTTGTGTGTTGTATGTTGTGTTGCACTGCCATGAGGGTGAGAGACAGACTCACAGCCTGTATAACATAGCTGGGGGCAGAAACACACATACCATCCATCACAGCCATCACACATAGCCCAAAGGACCTTTGCTCACATACAGAGAGAGAGAGTGTGTGTGTGTGTGTGTGTGTGTGTGTGCGCGTGTGCGCGCGTGCGTGCACAGCAGTGCCCACACACAAACACACACACTGTACATGCCTTTGAGCGATCATTGAGTGGAAGATATCGATTAGCCCCCTGTAATTAACACATGCTCCTGCGGGGGAATATCAGTGCTGATGAATCACATGGCGGTGGTAGCAGTTGCTGCAGTGCCTGTGTGCGTGCTTGCGTGCGCACGTGCATGCGTGAGAGAGAGACAGAGAGAGAGAGAGAGAGAGAGAGAGAGAGAGAGGGGTGGGGGGGGGGTGGCTATCAGGTCATTATAGTTGAAGGATTGATAGTCAATCCCAGGGTTATGTGAATTACAAGTGCCGGTCGACACTATAAAACTGCTGCACTGGGTTAAACGTACACAGCCTGGGGCCAACAGTGACCAGTGAGGGTTAACCCATTCTGACCTGAGATCAGATTCTAAAAATGTCTTCTACATCCTGACAGTTTTCTGAAAAAGCTATATGTTTCTATGTCAGTCGTTCTTCGATTTTTCAAAAACAGCAGACCTACAAGCTCGTATCGCGCCACTCGGTGGCGCGATATGAGCTTGTAGATCTGCTATTTTTCAATAGCTAAAGCATAACATGATGCTGACACCAAAATGGGCGCCATCGCTACAACCGCAGCGTTGGGAAAGTTCATTTAGTTTATGAGCTAGTTCAGTTCACAGTTCAGAAATTTAAAAAGGAACTATAGTTCAGTTCATAGTTCTTAATTCATGCCGACAGGCACTCACATGAGATGTTAACGCCCTGTAAGTAGATGTGGAAATAAAACTAGTGTTGACTAATCACGACTCTTATTTTGATGAGGCAGTTTCTGCACAGGAAGTATAGGTTTCACTTGTAAACAAGCTACGATGGATGAGCTGTGAAAGTACTAGTCGCTAAACCACGTTATAGCGACCATATTTACAATATGAAAACTGTCACTTAGACAATGTAGGTTACACACGCTGGAATTAAACATGGAACCTGCAGGCAGCATTATAGGTGAGTAATTCATTGTATATGTGTTGGACGTTCGTGGTCGTGCTAATGATAAACGGACAGCTGCTGCTATAGTGGGATTCTAGGCTCCTGCTGCTTAACGATGACACTAGGTGTACTAGTGTAGCTTTGCAACTGTTGCATCTGCCCGTCTGTAACTCCCCCACTCACCCCTGAACGAAGTTGAACGAGAAAAAGTGACGTTCACACACACACACACAGAAATGAACGCGTTCACAATGACGTTCGTCAGGCAGAAATACAGTATACGTTCAGTTCACGTTCAGCCCCAAATGAGAACGCGTTCGTGAACTGTCGTTCGCTGAACACGTTCGGGTACAACACTGGGCAAGGGAGACAGCAGCAGCAGCGACGCATCGCGCACGTCCGCACAGCAGGAGAGAAGACAGAGTAGGTAAGCGGAGACGTTTAAATGGCCGCTCTGATCAGGCAAATACGATATGGTTGCAAAATAGTCTAGTAGCCAGAATGTAAACCCGTACATGTTGAGTACACCAACGTTTTTTCACCAACGTCACAAATACACTCCTTAGGCTAAAACGGCCGTAATCACAAATGTGATAGCTATGGCCGTTTATATTACATTTCTAACATAAAGCTTTGGTGTACTCAACATGTCCGGGTTCACAATGGGGCTCTATGGGCTGGCAACTAGACTAAAAGGGGTGAAGTGGCCCTTTAACCCTCTAACACCCGCATTCATTTCTACTTGCAAAAAATAGATTTCAACCTTACTACTACTTTGTACTACTAGGACTGAGACTAAAAAATATGTTAAAAATAAAATAAAGTTTGATGAAAAATTTATAATAATTATATAATAATATAATAAATTAATAATTTACATTTATCTATATCGATATCTTTCACAATAATGAATAAAACATGTTCTAGACATTCTAATGATCACAAAAAAACATATATTACAATTATTTTACCTACTTTTATTAGGGTAAAGGTCAAAAGTCTTAGGTTAAAAAATGTTCAAAATTGCACAGAGTCCAGACATGTTTTATTTGTGTGAATTTCAGCCTCTGTGGGGGGTATTTATATGCAAATATCATGACCAATGGCATTGAAATGGCATTGCAATGAACATCACTGATGACGTTTAGGTGAAAAAATAACAGAAAAAAATAATAATATAGTAATTAAATAAAATAAAATTGTTGCTAAAAAGCAACGCTGGGTCTTAGAGGGTTAACCCCTTCTGACCGGGCACCCATTTTGGTGTCGGCATCATGTTATGCTTTAGCTATTTAAAAATAGCAGATCTACAAGCTCATATCGCACCACCGAGTGGCGCGATACGAGCTTGTAGGTCTGCTATTTTTGAAAAATCGAAGAACGACTGACATTTTTAGAATCTGATCTCAGGTCAGAATGGGTTCATCAGACCAGTGTGTGTCCGGCGGAAACCTCGTATGAATCTGATCTCAGGTCAGAATGGGTTAAAGCCTTACTGGGTAATTTCCCTGCTGAGAACTATACCATCACTGCAGCCCTGTTGATGTGAACAGGGACATGCAGCTCTCTGCATCTCCCCGTAGATGCCGCATTCTCACAGTAGGGTCTATACTCTGAGTCAATAATAGACTGTTTATGCAAAGAGTACAAATTGTATGTAGATTGAAATGGGGAAATATGTTAAAAAGGCCAGACCAATGTGCGGAATTCAACAACTGGTGTGCACACTCGCACATGCACGCACGCACGCATGCATGCACGCACAGCATGGCACAGCATTCCAACTATAGTGGGATGACTATTTGTGTGGCCTGCAGTAAAGCTAACCTTCAAGAAACATGAATGACCCTTAAGTGACACCTCTGACATACTGAATATAAATCAACACATTAAGAGGATGTCCCCAGGCGTACGACCAGGACACTAGCAGTGACCTGAGATCAGATTCATACGAGGTTTCCGCCGGACACACACTGGTCTGATGAACCCATTCTGACCTGAGATCAGATTCTAAAAATGTCAGTCGTTCTTCGATTTTTCAAAAAATAGCAGACCTACAAGCTCGTATCGCGCCACTCGGTGGCGCGATATGAGCTTGTAGATCTGCTATTTTTCAATAGGTAAAGCACAACATGACGCCAACACCAAAATGGGTGCCCGGTCAGAATGGGTTAATCCTGTTCAGCCAACACCACAGTCTACTGTATGGAGAAAAGTGTGTTTAAAATGTTAGAATCTTTTAATCTTGACTAGACAAATTAATTACACCCTATTTAATGTAATTGCGGTTATACAATAATTTGAATACCTGTTTAATTTAATAAGCTGAAGTATCAGCCATTTATTTTATTCTTTTATGTTTTGCTGCAGCCGGGTTGTAACAGAGCTGTCTCTGATAGATGGTGAACTGAGCCGAGAAGAGAAGAGGTTTTTATATTGTATTTCTGGTGATATAAAGGTCAAGTTGAAAATGGAGGTTAGGATAATATAATGCCATCAATTTGCACTTCACAGTGCACTTAATATTGATGTTGTCTGTCTTCCTGGACACTTTTAGGGTGCCATTCTTTTGATGGAATATATTTTCAGCAGGCAAGGTATCAAGGATAAGCTCCCAACTGGATGCGACCGTTGTGAGCTTATAGAGATCTGCTATATGTTGTTCTCTGCGCATCGCGGTACCAGAGTATGAATTAGGCTTGATGGACTGCAGCTGCACGAGCAGGCTCTGCTGCCGTGACCATAGAGCACTCCCTCCGGCCTGATGACAGCCACCCACAGTGGTTTTGAGGACAACCGCTTTGAATTGCTATTATTGTGTTAACCCATTCTGACCGGGCACCCATTTTGGTGTCAGCATCATGTTATGCTTTATAGCTATTGAAAAATAGCAGATCTACAAGCTCATATCGCGCCACCGAGTGGCGCGATACGAGCTTGTAGGTCTGCTATTTTTGAAAAATCGAAGAACGACTGACATTTTTTAGAATCTGATCTCAGGTCAGAATGGGTTCATCAGACCAGTGTGTGTCCGGCGGAAACCTCGTATGAATCTGATCTCAGGTCAGAATGTGTTAACAGAAACCAAGGGTCACATATTCCAAGAGCGAGAGACCACAATAAAAACCCTAAGCATTCTTGTCACAAGACATACGTCCTTGTTAAAGACCCTCTTACAGGGGGACATTAGAGGGAAAGTGAGAAGAAGAGGCAGGCAGAGAGAGAGAATCCTGAATGGACAACATCGAGGAATATGGACTGGCTGCAACTTCGAAAACCCTTCTATACGCACAGCAGAAGATTGAGTGTCGCTGGAGATCAATGAATGCCCAAACGTCCACCATGACACCCCAACGGCCCCCCCATGACCTATAGGGGCCTAGGGCTGGCCATGTAATAGTGTGAGTGAACTGAGGGAGTGAACTGATGACACCAGGAAGATTAGAACGGCATGGCAGACGGACTAGACTGTCTGGCACAGTGCTTCACTGTTAAATCCTTAAATCCTTAAACGCCCTGATTAAATATTGGCAAATCGCTTCCATCCAAGGTTAGGCAATTAAAGTTCACGTGCCGGACACATTCATCAGTCCTATATGTCTCTCATCAACTTCACTCCATCAGTGCAGTGGTTTTGAACTAATTTTATATCATGGCCCATTATTTATTCCGAATTTGAACCATTGACCACCAATTGATGATATTAAACCCCAAAGCTTTGAATTATGTTGTTGTCATTGGATATGATATTGTCCACAATTCCTGTATTGATGTGGTACTATAGGAGAGATAACAGGCAAGAATGTATCAAAATAACAATTATTGTACATTCTTTAAATTGTGTAAACTTCTTCTAAGTAATGTCTAACAATAATTTAACTCTTGAGAGCTAAACCACCCCATGGCTTTTCAATTAATGCTGGGCTCTTCACTTCAAGTGTGACAGCTTCCAAGGGCGCTGGAAGGTATTTATACCAGGGGGGGGCTGAAGGGTGGGAGGGAAATCGCGGCCGAGCACAGCGAGGCCGCGCGAAAAATGTCGGGTCTTATTCGGGTATAATTGGCCTAATAATGACTTATTTAGGACCTAGTTAACCGAGTTAATCATAATAACAGTATGTGACTCTTATTGTGTTGTTGTTTGGGTTAGATTTCTTTAAACCTGGTGCAGGTGAAAGTAAAACTACAATAGGTTTTTGCTGTCTCATCATGTTGTGTCTATCTGTCAACTCACTCGCTGTGCATTCTGCATTCAGCATGCTCTGATAGACATGTCAAAAAAGTCTCCTCTCCACCAGCAGGGGGTGCTGGAGCACCCTCCGCACCCCCCTTCCAGCGCTGATGACAGCTTCCAACAAAGGAGAACAATGCACATTCTTCTCCAGTCTTCATGTAGTCAGACTCATAAATGGGATCGTGCAAGGAGGAAATAACAGGATTGAGCTGAAACTATAAAGATGCCAACAACAGGAGATCAAATAAATTAATATGGGAGTATGGGGTGTGGGGGCGTGGAGTTCTAGCTATATATCTCGTGTTGTGCACGTATGTGCACTGTGTCGGATCAGTGGTTAGACTGGCATATTCACCGATAGAGATATGACCCGATATTATGACAAATAAGCTGATACCGATAACAGTATCGGGACATCTCTATTTAAAACCCATATTATATCGGGTTCTATTTCACATATTTCGTTTTTGATCAAAACACGCTTTATTTGTCACAGTTAACCCATTCTGACCGGGCACCCATTTTGGTGTCAACATCATGTCATGCTTTAGCTATTTAAAAATAGCAGATCTACAAGCTCGTATCGCGCCACCGAGTGGCGCGATACGAGCTTGTAGGTCTGCTATTTTTGAAAAATCGAAGAGCGACTGACATTTTTAGAATCTGATCTCAGGTCAGAATGGGTTGATCAGACCAGTGTGTGTCCAGTGGAAACCTCGTATGAATCTGATCTCAGGTCAGAATGGGTTAAGAATGGTGAATGAGGCCCATTGATGGATAGCGTCGCGTTCTGCCCCAAAATACATAAAGCACTGTATTTCACAGAGCATCATGCCAGTGCAACAGGGTCACGCTCCCTCAATTCCCAGCTGCAAACTAGCATAGACGGTGGCTCCATGCTCATCCCCCCGCGGCCTCAGATCTTGGAAAAAAAGCCGGGCAAAGCAGTTAGGCAGTGACACAAATTGTTGTCCACTTGGGGTGAGAGTTTGCAAGTGATTCATTACTAATGCATCCCAGTTTACAACCCTGAGGGGGCGGTGAGACAGCATATCACCTCCGATAACCCATTCTGACCTGAGATCAGATTCATACGAGGTTTCCACCGGACACACATTGGTCTGTTTTAACACATTCTGACCTGAGATCAGATTCTAAAAAAATTCAGTCGTTCTTCGATTTTTCTAAAAATAGCAGACCTACAAGCTCGTATCGCGCCACTCGGTGGCGCGATATGAGCTTGTAGATCTGCTATTTTTAAATAGTTAAAGCATAACATGATGCCGACACCAAAATGGGTGCCCGGTCAGAATGGGATAAGGCACCCCTCGAAGATGAGCACTCCGGTTTATGTGTGGAGAGAGCTGAGCATCTCTGGCTGTAAAAGGCCCAGACTGTGATTAAATGTAGCAGATAAAACGTTCAGACACTTGATGATTACTTATCAAGAGGCCCACTGCTCCAATAAATGATCCCCACTCATGAGACAAGAAGCCACTCTTGATGATAAGATCTGCTTATTTCAATAGGCTTTCCCAGCGGCCAGCCTCGAGACCTCCAAACGAGATCCACTCTGTTGTGAGTGATTGCCGTCCCTGTTGTGCATGAATGCATGTGGGTTTGGCATGCCTTCAGACAGCCTTTAACCCATTCTGAACAGGGCACCCATTTTGGTGTTGGCATCATGTTATGCTTTAGCTATTGAAAAATAGCAGATCTACAAGCTCATATCGCGCCACCGAGTGGCGCGATACGAGCTTGTAGGTCTGCTATTTTTTGAAAAATCGAAGAACGACTGACATTTTTAGAATCCGATCTCAGGTCAGAATGGGTTCATCAGACCAGTGTGTGTCCAGTGGGAAACCTCGTATGAATCTGATCTCAGGTCAGAATGGGTTAATAATGTTAAAGTACTAACCGCCCCATTCCAGTGCCAGGATATCACTAGCAGACATCCCCAAAGGACCTGACCCACCGATGGCGATGTAGTTTTAGGACAACGGCGGCTTGTCTACGTAGAAAAATCAGAGTAGTGCCTTGTGCCTCTCTTGACCCACTGTCCATTCTTTGCCCATACTGTACGTAATGTATACTGTACGTATACATATATGTACATACATTTGAACTTTTCATAGATGAAAGTAAGCTGGGTAGAAATATAGAAAATGAAGTGAATAAAATAATCTCCTTAATCTTCAAAACAAGCATGGGTGCAATTAAACTTCAGCAAACCTGCATGAATAACTCTAGTGTTCGTGCATAACGTATAGCTATAGATTGGTAACCATGGCTATTTAACCCATTCTGACCTGAGATCAGATTCATACGAGTTTTCCACTGGACACACACTGGTCTGATTAACCCATTCTGGCCCGAGATCAGATTCTAAAAATGTCAGTCGTTCTTCGATTTAAAAAAAAATAGCAGACCTACAAGCTCGTATCGCGCCACTCGGTGGCGCGATATGAGCTTGTAGATCTGCTATTTTTCAATAGCTAAAGCATGACATGATGCCAACACCAAAATGGGTGCCCGGTCAGAATGGGTTAAGTGAAATGAGCGAAGTAATTCACTAGTGGGAGGCGTGTTCCCACAGTGAATTACTGAGCGAATTAAACTTAAAATAACATTAGGTTACTTACAAGGTAGCCATGGTTATTTAAGTGAAATGAGCGAAGTAATTCACTGTGGGAACATGCCTTCCACAGCGAATTACTGAGCGAATTAAACTTAAAATAACCCACCATATTTTTTTTTCTGGTGAAAGAGCAATGGCATTATTATGGGCATTTCATATTCCATAATCTTTTTTTCTGCCATAAGGAGTTGACATCTAATATGCTGATGAGCACATCCTAAAGAGCAAGATTCACTTCCAGCCGGGCCCTTATCATGGCAATTACCCATTAGTGTTAACAAATCACCACTATTACACTAAATTACACTAAATCTCGAGAGTCATTCCCAATGCCATTTATTTAATGTGATGGAGTCACCTGCTTCAAAACATAGTTAGACGACTTGTAGAGAGCTGACATGCATGCTGTGGAGAGGTGATTAAAATGCCTGGTGAGGTTCAAGAGTGAGTTGCTGGCATGGGACTGAAGAAGGTGAGACAGAGTGGGAGATTGACAAGAAACCAGCAGGCAGTCTGAAGAGCTGGACTAGACTCCATCCCTGCACTGACACAAACACTGTATTAGTAAAGGATATTTCATATTTTACTAATCATTTTGTGGGAACAGTGAATACACTAGCATTTAGAAACGCTGTATTAATGTGGTCACAAAAAAACCCATTTGAAATCAATGAAATCTGGTGTCTGTTAACCCCCCAAAATTGAGGGAGTTAAAAGAACCGAAGGAGATGCACAGAGAAAGTGGACGCATGCACGCACGCATGCACGCACACTCACACACACGCACACGCACACACACGCACACACACACACACACACACACACACACACACACACACACACACACACACACACACACACACACACACACACACACACACACACACACACACACACAATTGCTTCATGGTCAACGCCATCTCCTCGTGACTTGTACCTCCATTTTATGCTCCAGTGGGTCACAATAATTAAGCTTCCCGATAGGCAAAATGGCTTAATTGACTGTCACAAGTTCTCAAGCCTCGTCAACTTTACACAGTGAGAGAGGCCTGGAGCAGATTGGATTCTGGGGCAAATCATGTCAACTTAGGTCTGATCATTTTCAAAGTGCTTCATCAGGATCTTAACTCATTCTGACCTGAGATCAGATTCTGGAAATGTCTATTACATCCTGACAGTTTCATTATGAATCCATTCTGACCTGAGATCAGATTCTAAAAGTGTCTTAGATTTTTTTTAAATAGCAGACCTACAAGCTCGTATCGCGCCACTCGGTGGCGCGATATGAGCTTGTAGATCTGCTATTTTTAAATAGCTAAAGCATAACATGATGCTGACACCAAAATGGGTGCCCGGTCAGAATGGGTTAAACACATGCGCTTACAAGACTCCATTAATATACAGTTTAAGGGTTGAAGAAATCTGCTTTGGTGCATATTTCAACGCATGCGCACACACACACACACACACACACACACACACACACACACACACACACACACACACACACACACACACACACACACACACACATCAGAACCTTCAGTACTGGGTAAGCCTTTTTAATTTTAAACAAAACGCTTAAAGCCAGCAATCCTTCCTTCCCTAAAGGCCCCAATTGTTCCCATAATGCCAGATAACAATGTTAAGTCCTGCACTATATCACCTCATCTGTAGCCATGTTTAGAAGTGAGCAGTTTCCCACATCCTGTGGCCTCGTTTGCTAAAGGGTCGTGTGCAGTGCACCCTTAACCCATTCTGACCGGGCACCCATTTTGGTGTCGGCATCATGTTATGCTTTAGCTATTTAAAAATAGCAGATCTACAAGCTCATATCGCGCCACCGAGTGGCGCGATACGAGCTTGTAGGTCTGCTATTTATTTATTTTTATCGAAGAGCGACTGACATTTTTAGAATCTGATCTCAGGTCAGAATGGGTTCATCAGACCAGTGTGTGTCCGGCGTAAACCTCGTATGAATCTGATCTCAGGTCAGAATGCGTTAAGTAAGTGGCCAGTGACCCCGCAGAGACACTGTAATCTTTATGTACCCATCCCACATCAGAATGGCCTTTTCCCAGAAGCAAGACTATCACCTTGTTGTGTACTGTCATGTTCAGCCTGTGTGTGTGTGTGTGTGTGTGTGTGTGTGTGTGTGTGTGTGTGTGTGTGTGTGTGTGTGTGTGTGTGTCACGATATCTGTCTGTGGTGTACTCTTATTGTGTAGTTGTGTTCTATAGTGTTTCCTGTCTGCTCCATTTGTTGATACCTGCCTTGTCTCACCAGTCTGCATTGTATTTCACCTGTGTCCTGTAACCTGTTTAGTGTCAGCCAATCATGTGTTGATTGTAGTTATGTTGCACCTGTGTCTAGTTACTTGCGCAAGCAGAGCGCGCAAGTAATAATTTCGCCCAGTCTCTTTCGCCGTGACAGCCAACGCGCCATTTGATGTTTATGCAAAAAAACATAAAACTCTGTGCCTGTTTTGCTGGGACCAGATTACACAAATGACCATATTTCTTACGTCATCATTGAGAGCTAGTCATACGTATACTATATAAATAACCAGTAAAAATAAAATAGCAAATTGTGCCTGATCTGCTGGGACCAGAGTACTGTACGTGGTGTGATGTATGACTAGCTCTCAATGATGACGTAAGAAATATGGTCATTTGTGTAATCTGGTCCCAGCAAAACAGGCACAGATTTGATGTTTTTTTGCATAAACATAAAATGGCGGCTTGGCTGTCACGGTTTTTGGCGCAAAGTAACCACAGTATACCGCTAATCAACTTACAACTACATACTCTATATAGTATATGTATATGTATACGTATGTCTTACGTCATCATTTAGAGCTACTCATACGTATACTATATACATAACCAGTAAAAAATAAAATAGCAAATTGTGCCTGATCTGCTGGGACCAGAGTACTGTACGTGGTGTGATGTATGACTAGCTCTCAATGATGACGTAAGAAATATGGTCATTTGTGTAATCTGGTCCCAGCAAAACAGGCACAGATTTGATGTTTTTTTGCATAAACATAAAATGGCGGCTTGGCTGTCACGGTTTTTGGCGCAAAGTAACCACAGTATACCGCTAATCAACTTACAACTACATACTCTATATAGTATATGTATATGTATACGTATGTCTTACGTCATCATTTAGAGCTACTCATACGTATACTATATACATAACCAGTAAAAATAAAATAGCAAATTGTGCCTGATCTGCTGGGACCAGAGTACGTGGTGTGTATTTGTATGACTAGCTCTCAATGATGACGTAAGAAATATGGTCATTTGTGTAATCTGGTCCCAGCAAAACAGGCACAGATTTGATGTTTTTTTGCATAAACATCAAATGGCGCGTTGGCTGTCACGGTTTTTGGCGCAAAGTAACCACAGTATACCGCTAATCAACTTACAACTACATACTCTATATAGTATATGTATATGTATACGTATGTCTTACGTCATCATTTAGAGCTAGTCATACGTATACTATATACATAACCAGTAAAAATAAAATAGCAAATTGTGCCTGATCTGCTGGGACCAGAGTACGTGGTGTGTATATGTATGACTAGCTCTCAATGATGACGTAAGAAATATGGTCATTTGTGTAATCTGGTCCCAGCAAAACAGGCACAGATTTTATGTTTTTTTTGCATAAACATAAAATGGCGGGTTGGCTGTCACGGTTTTTGGCGCAAAGTAACCACAGTATACCGCTAATCAACTTACAACTACATACTCTATATAGTATATGTATACGTATGTCTTACGTCATCATTGAGAGCTAGTCATACGTATACTATATACATAATCAGTAAAAAATAAAATAGCAAATTGTGCCTGATCTGCTGGGACCAG
>NC_139706.1:5452785-5482785 GCF_964188405.1 Protomyctophum parallelum | reverse complement strand
TGGAAACAAGTTTCCCCACCCACACATAACGGATGGATAAAGGACGTATACTATTCTATCTTAAACTTGAAAAGATTAGATTCGCACTTAATGGTTCCATGACAACTTTCCAGCAAACATGGACGCCCTTTGTTGATCACGTATAAGAACCCTGACAGTTGTCCCAGAGATGAGCGATATTTGAAATATTTGAACTATATAATGGACTAACGCATTATGCCTACGCATTGCATATGCGTCGTGCAAACCGGTGGCTGCGCGCACACACAGGTGGTCCCCCCCCCCCAGAGCCTTAGAAATAGACAGAGTCATGCAAACTCCGTTCATTTCATGGGGCCGGCATAATGGCGCCCTCTAGTGGCCCGGCTGGGGACTGCTGGGACGCTGATTAGGGACAGTTTCTGAACCGGATGTTGACAGAATGCATTGGATCTTAATGGAGTCCAGCGGACAAGGCATGAACAAACATCGATATTAATGAATATGCCCTTCTAAAACATAATAGATGCTGACAGATGAAAGAAGACATGTCACAGGTTATTTTCGGATACTATGTTTTATGATTTGCAAACGATATCATTATATTGACGTCTCGAAAGAGCACAATAAGAATTTCTGAGCGGACATATATGGCGAGAATTAATTGACAAGCTGTTAAGAACTGAGATACAGAACAGCCTATATGCATGTCTTTTAATACAAATAGCCTGTTATTATCAACAGATTTCATTTGAATTACCTTATCAATGTGTTTTAGTGTAATTTTGCTAAGATATATGTAACCTATTGATGTTTCATAGAAGTGAATGCTTGGTGATAACTGATTATGTTTGTATATTATCAGCGCAGCAGCATTGTTTTATATTGGTGTGTGTGTGTGTGTGTGTGTGTGTGTGTGTGTGTGTGTGTGTGTGTGTGTGTGTGTGTGTGTGTGTGTGTGTGTGTGTGTGTGTGTGTGTGTGCATGCCTGTTGGAGCATGAGGACCAGACAGGATTGGATTGCAGTGTCACAGTATTTATTCAGGCTTGTACAGAATAGATGATATTAGAACATATGGTGTTAAAATAAAAAAATAAAATGGGACATTACAGTTAAAAAATAAATAAACTTAACTAAATACAGCTATATAATGTATCTTTAAAATAAATATAATAAATAATATTTTTTAATTGTAACGTACAGACAATATGTTCCATTTCTTATTAGCAATCAAAATGGCGATCAGGGGTTGTTCATTTTCTCCAATCCTTTCAAAATAAGAACCAGGCAGAAATAGCTCCACACTTGAAATGCACACTAAAAAAAAAAAAAAAAAAAAAAAAGCACTATAAATTCAGCCTGATGTGTGCACAGAGCAGGAAAATAGCTTCTCATCTACAGTCCACAATGTACTCCCTGCGACCTTAAGTAAAAGAAAATCACTAAAAGTTAACTGAACAATATGCAGAGTACAAAGTATAGGAGTGTATCAGTGTGTTGGTGTAGCTGTAGGTGCATAGAGAAATAAGCAAGAAACAATGGCTATGGGAAAAAAAATGAGAATTGCACTCAATTCAGCCAACAGTCTCACTAATATTTGGACTGGGTAGAAGAGAGGTCAAACATGGAGAGATAGCTGCATGTTAGCCAAAGTTAGCTTTTTCTTCTTCTTTTTTTTTCTGACCTGAGATCAGATTCATAGCGAGGTTTCCGCCGGACACACACTGGTCTGATGAACCCATTCTGACCTGAGATCAGATTCTAAAAATGTCGGTCGTTCTTCGATTTTTCAAAAAATAGCAGACCTACAAGCTCGTATCGCGCCACTCGGTGGCGCGATATGAGCTTGTAGATCTGCTATTTTTCAATAGCTAAAGCATAACATGATGCCGACACCAAAATGGGTGCCCGGTCAGAATGGGTTAATAATAAGGGCAAGTTAACTCTGGGTTACTTTAGTAACCTCAGTTTATCAAGCGAATCGAGCGAGAGAATCGCCTAAGGGTGGCGCCATCTCCATGGTGCCAACACAGAACAAATCCATACACTCACGAAACAACACTGATTGGGTCGTGCAGCTGTCTGTCACGACTGTGGCTGCAAGCTCCGCCCAGAGCCTATAAAGCAGCACACAGCCGGAAAAGACGTCATTCCTATCAACCAGTCCTTTTTCTGTGCTCTTTCTAAGCAAGAAGGGTAGTAAGGGCGATTCTCTCGCTCGATTCGCTTGATAAACTGAGGTTACTAAAGTAACCCAGAGTTTATCTAAGCTCATCTCGCTCAAGAATCGCCTAAGGGTGTACATAAACCCCCCGTATCACTACCACCAGTTGAAAAGGAGGCCCGACCCGGGACCCCTCCCCCAGCAGTCCCCTGCCCGTGGGGAGAAGGAAAGGCAAGGAGGCTATCTGGACCACAGGCCCAGTAGACAAGAACCTACCTAAGGAGCTAGCCAGTGAAAACTGTCTAAGCACTCAGACGCGGGCTGATGGTTCCCCATCTCATATGCCCTAGGCTCTATCTCCTGAAGTGCGCGTGTGTGACCGTTGTTCCCAACTGTCCCATCACCTAGCGGCAGCTCCCAGAACGGCGTGAGCAATTCCAAGAGATGCCACGTCCAAGTTATAGTACGTGGCGAAAGTCGAAGGGGACGACCAACTCGCCGCCGTACACACATCCTGAAGTGATGCTCCCTTCGCAAGAGCCCAGGATGCAGACATGCCTCTCGTAGAGTGAGCCCGCAAACCCTCCGGGGGTTGTGTACCACTCTCGGCATAGGTCAACTGTATGGCTTCCACAACCCATTGTGAAAGTCTCACCTTGGTTATGGGATTCCCCCTTCTCTGAGGGTCCCATGCGACAAACAACTGATTGCCCTTCCTAAAGGCAGCAGTCCTGTCTACATACAGTTTCAGCGCCCTGACCGGACAGAGACTGTTCAGCCTCTCGTCTTCCGCCGATGCGAAAGGGGGCGGGTGGAAAGCTGCCAAGTCTACCGGAGTACATCCGGAAGGAAAGTTCTTGGGCAGGAACGACAGGTTCGGCCTGAGCGAAACCCTGGTACCGTTCCCACAAAATCTCATGCAGCTTGGACTCACCGAGAGCGCGTGCATGTCACTAGATCGCTTCGCTGTAGTCAAGGCGACCAGCAGGGCAGTCTTAAGTGAGAGAAACTTCAAACCCACCGTGTCCAGCGGTTCGAAGGGGGCTCTCGACAGAGCGTGCAGTACCAAGGTCAGATCCCAGGAGGGAACTAAGGATCTAGATACCGGCCGAGCACGCTTGACACCCCTCATGAACTGTCGAATCAATAAGTTCTCACTTATTGGTCTGTTGTCCATACCCACATGGTAGGCCGAACGGCCGCCAGGTTGAGTTTGACCGAGGAGTTCCCCAAGTTTCTATCCAACAATTCCTGCAGGAAGGTTAGGATAAGAACCACCGAGGCTTGAAAAGGAACCACCCGTTCCGGCCTCGCAGCACACCAGCGCACAAACACGTTTCAAGCCGTGTTGTACCGCTGTCTAGTTGAAGGGGCCCTGGCTCCCAAAATCGTCCCAATGACTCTAGGGGGCAAGCCCGTGGCTACTAGGGTCGACCCTTCACCGGCCATACCCAGAGATCTAGGTCCTGCGGGCGCGGGTGGAATATCTCGTGACCCGCCTGGGTAAGCAGATCCCTCCATAGAGGGAGCTGCCAGGGCCGGTCGTAGAGGAGGGGACAGATGTCCTGCCTCCAGGATCCTCGGGCTGGCGCCACTAGGAGCACGCTCGAGCCCTGAACCCTCACCCTGGCTAAGGTGAAGGGAATCAACTCCAGTGGAGGAAAAGCATAGAGTAGGCCCTGAGGCCACCGATGTGCCATCGCGTCCAGTCCCAATGGGAGCAGTCAGGGAGAAGAAGAGTGGACACTCCTCGTTCCAGCCTGCAGCGAACAGGTCTGCCACGGTGTCCCGAACCTGTCCCAGATCTGTTCCACTACACCCGGGTGTAGGGACCAGTTGCTGTAGCGGAAGGGACCTCTGGACAACAGGTCTGCACCCGCGTTCAGAAGTCCCGGGACGTGGCAGGCTGTCAGTGACAGAAGACGTCTGTCGCACCAAGTCGAAAGCCTGTATGCCAACGTGTGCAGGCGTAGGGACCTCAGTCCACCCTGCCTGTTGATGTAGCACATCGTTGTCGTGTTGTCGGTACGGACGAGGACATGACAACCCCCTATGAGCGGCTCGAACGCTTGCAGCGCGAGGAAGACCGCTAGGAGTTCCAGATAATTGATGTGGGCGGACCTCAAGGTTCCATCCCATATCCCTCTGGCTGACCTGCCTTCGTGGGTGGCCCCCCACCCACTCAGGCTCGCGTCCGTAGTGACGACCTTCCTGGTCAACGGTAGACCAAGGGGGACTCCCTCCGTCAGGATCCGTCTGTCCGACCACCATCTCAGGGCGAGCGTGCATTCCCCGGGGATTGTCACTCGCCGCGAGAGGAATCTGGTGGGCACCCGTAGAGACCTCAACCAGCACTGAAAGGGTCTCATGTGGAGTCTGCCCAACCGCACCGGAGAGATGGCCGATGCCATCAGTCCCGCCATACGTAGGCAGATCCTGAGTGGCAGTCTGTGTCCTCTCTGGAACAGGGCCACGCACTTCAGGAAGGCGTCGATCCTCTCCGGGCTCAACCGAGCCGTGAAGGAGACTGAATCCAGTGCCATGCCTATGAAGTTGATCGACTGGGCGGGCACCATAACACTCTTCTCGTGATTTATGGTGAACCCTAGGGAGGACATATGGGACACCACCCGAGTGGTGTTCCATAGTGCCTCCTGTGGCGAGCCTGCGCTCAGAAGCCAGTCGTCGATGTAGCTTGCTACACGTAGACCTCGTCGCCGCAGAGGGGCCAGAGCCGTCTCGGTGCATTTGACGAACACCCTGGGGCTCAGGGACATCCCAGAGGGGAGAACCGTGTACTCGTACACCTTCCCCTTGAAACCGAACCTCAGGAACTTCCTGTGAGGTGGGTAGATAGGGATGTGAAAGTAGGCGTCTTTCAGGTCTATAGATGTGAACCAGTCGTTCAGGCGTATAGAGCGCACAAGAGACTTGGCTGTCAGCAGCTTGAAGCGGAAGGACTTGAGGTACCGATTGAGAGCTTGTAGGTCCATGATTGGACGTAGCCCCCCCCCCCCCCCTTCTTCTTGACCAGGAAGTAGCGTGAGTAAGACCCGCTGCGACTCTGGCTCAGGGGTACCTCTCTGACAGCCTTCTTCTCCAGCAGAGTTGATCTCCTGCTGGAGAACCTGACCCGCCTCACCGCGTGCATCGGAGTAGAGGACTTCTCCGAATGCAGGGGGTCTCATAGCGAACTGGAGCCTGTAACCTCTCGCTATGGTGCGGAGAACCCAAGGAGACGCTCCGCACAGTTCCCACTGTGTCAGGCGACGCGCAAGGGGGTTCTCCATCGCCAGGGGAGCGCGTCGTCGCGCAGGGCTGGCGCCCCCTGGTGGACCAGAGAAAATTTCGGCATGACCCGTCCTGCCAGTGGCGTTTAGGCCCGCCACAAGGCCAAGGTCCCGCCCCACTGTCGGAGAGCCCGGGGGCTACTCCTGGCAGTGGGTTCATGTCCCCCCGATGTTGTTGTCGTTGTTTTTGTTTTAATGGCGTGAAGGCCTTCATTACAGGAAATAAAACAGGTACAACATTGGAAACAACAACATGTCGATGATCGGCTGCACCCGTGGTGATGCTCCGCATCGTGAGCCCCCGCCTCTTCCTGGGCGGTCTGAGTGTGAGAAGAACACTCGAATCCAGGCTCGGGGGGGGGAGGGGAGACGTCTGGTCTCGTCTCCCCTGGGACGGGGACGGTGTCACTTGCTCTGTGGCTCCCCACGGCCTCTGCCCTGGCCTCGTCTGGGGCCATGGGGCGGGCGGCCGTGGCCACGCCCAGCCGGGCGTCTGTCACGGTTGGGGGTGTCGGCCGAGGCACCGGACGGTGCCAGCTGGCCTCCTGCCCTCTCCTGGTGGGGCTTGGAGCCAGAGCGGCCACCCCTACCACCGCTGGTGTGTTGGGGTTGGCGTGCGGAGGGAGCTCTTGGAGGAGCTTGCTGTCCGTCGTCCACCTTGAAAAGCAGCCTATCTAGAATGCTAAGCATGCTAGGGTGGCATCGGCCATCCAACGAGGTTGCTACTCCCGACCTCGAAAAGGTTAGCTAAACAGCTAAACAACCCTAGCTTCACAATGTACATACCTGTAATGTTGAGGGAAGCAGTCGGTAGTCGAGGGTCGCTGGGGAACCACGTCGAGTGAGACTCGTGCCTTTGGCCGCTGCGTGAAGTAGTAGCAGCGGTAGTTGTCGGTGAAGGCCTAGGACTGCATCCGACATCTCGTTGTCGCAACCACCCGGCTCGGGGGAGCCTCGTCGGTGGGCCGATGAGATCCCGCTGGAGGGAGAGCAGCACCCAGAGCCAGCCGGCGAGGCCTGGCTGATGTCTTGGGTCTGGCTCCACAGGCCTGTTTACCAGTGTGGTGAAGAGCGTGTGGAGCTTGTTGTTGGCGGTCCGAGCCGCCTTCCTGGCAGGGGAGGAGCCCAGGGAGGACTCGTCATGGTGTCTCTGAGACGCGTCAAGGTTGAGGGGTCTGGAGAGAGAGGACGAGGTGGTGGGCCTAGGCCTCGAGGTTTGGGGCTGGTCGGGACAGCCGGGCTCGGAGGTGTCGACCAGGGACCTGTCTTGGTGACTCTTGACGCGTGAGATGCGTCAGCTTTTCTCCCCGTCTGCGAAGCAGAAGCAGCAGGGGTAGAGACCAGAGGTCTCGAGAGCCTGGCGAGCATGCTCTAGACCCAGGCAAACCATGCAGCGAGAGTGACTGTCCTCAGGGGACAGCAGGTTGCTGCATTTGCATGAGAAAATTCCCGGTGGCGTTCCTCCTCGGGAACCCGGGAGGGCTGTTGTCACCCCTGCTGAAGGTCCTCCTGGGTCTGGTTGTGCTGTGTAGCGTCACCGCCAGTAGCCATGTTGCCTAGTGTAGTTTTCCAACTGTACACTGAGGTGTAATAAGGCTAGAAAACTAACCAGGGTCTTCCGACACAGGGAAGAGTCTTGTAGGTCAAGCACAGTTGTAGCTTAAAGAAGGAACCAGCAGTTCAAGACATTGTAGAAGCACTTCTCCTTTAAGTTATAATATAAAAATTATAAAAAAGGAAAAGTGGTGGTGGAGTAGAAGAGTAGGACTCGTGGTGCTCCACTGAAAATCAGCTGTCTAAACAGAGACGACCACGTTGTGAAACTGTGGTGGCCAGAGAAGCTGTTTAGTTGCGTGAAAGAAAAGGCGCCGGACTACGGGAAGGCCGCAAAGCCTGGGGCTCGCGTAGCGCGGCCGTCGGGCTGGTGCTGTTTAGGTCTGACGACACAGAGCGATGCGGCGGTTCGTTGGGTAGTGCGGGTTGCGTAGAGCAGGCCTGTGGCCTTCGATAGCAAAAACAACCGTGCCAAAGAGAAGCTAGAGAAGCTGTAGTTAACGCCTGACGGCTGGAAACTAGCTAGTGTCTAGCGGAGCTAAAAGGCTATAGCTGCATTAGCGGGAGCTAGCTAACCTAGGAAGGCTAGCGAAGCTGCGGCTGGATAGCAAGCTAGCGTCGTAACCCGGCTACGGTGGTTGCTTGTTGTTGGTGGTGCTAAAATCAACGCCTAGCGGCCGAGGATTAGCTAGAAACACCGGTAGCAAGCGAAACAGCGTTGCAGCTTGCTGCTTATGCGGGTTGTCTGTTGCCAGGGTTCTGTTGCAGTTGCGACTGAAACATACCCACTGAGGGTCCTCCTGGGCCTGGTTGTGTTGTGTAGCGTCACCGCCGGTAGCCATGTTGCCTAGTTTAGTTTTCCAACTGTCCACTGAGGTGTAGTAAAGGCTAGAAAACTAACCAGGGTCTTCCGACACACGGAGAGAGTTTTGTAGGCCAAGCGCAGTGTTCTCCAGAAGTCTGGAGAAAAAGTAGCTAGAAACCGCTAGATTCCGCTAGAAGTAGCTAGAAGTCGCTAGAATACAGCTACAAAGTCGCTAGGTGTAGCCAGATGACGTTAGAAGTCACTATAAACAGCTACAGAAACACACACCAAGAGCCAGGGGCAGTCAACAGTAGCTAGAAGCAACAGAAGTAGCTGATAGCAGCTAGAGGAGGCTAGAAGTAGCCAGAGGGCAGCTAGATAGTAGCTAGCTAGTAGCTAGGGCCTTTCGGCACGGAGCAACGTGCGTCGCCGATCTAGCGCTAGGCCTTGCGGCCGTGTGGGAGCCTGTGATAGCCGTGGAACGGGCTTCCGAGCCGACGGGGTCTTACGACACAACGTGGCGGGAAAGAACGTGGGTCAGCGCGGGCCGAGGGAGTCTGTGAAAACTGCGTTTTAGCTAGTAGGGTCCCTCAAGGTTTCCGACGATAGTGTAGAGAAAACAGGGGAGAAAACAGAGCTAACTGGGGTTGCAAAGCGGAGGTTTATCAACTCACCGTTAGCAGAGCAGTGCAGGTTGACTTCCGCGGGTCGCCGGGCTGAACTTCTTTCCGACGAGCGGCTGTGTCTTGTCTATCGTCGGCTGGCTCTTGTTCCACGGTCCAGGCAGGGCTTCGCGGCTAACGCGAGGTCTCCCGACACTGGTTAGGCTGAGCCACAGCTAAGCTAGCGTTTGTCAACAGCTAGGCTAAAGCTAAGCTAGTGTTAGCCAAGGCTAACGGGGCTATGTCCGAGAGGCTTCACAGCACTGACAGGAAAAAAGCCCCTTTTTTATTGTTTCTGAAACTTACTGCGTTTCGTTCTCGTGAGTGTAAGACCACCGGGTTTCCACCGCGAATTCCAGGGTACAAGTGAAGCACTCGTCCAGGGGGAAATAAAGTCTCAACGGAGTTATGGAAGTGGTAGTCTTAGAAAATCTGTGTTAGCGCAGAAAAAGGCAGGAATGACGTCTTTTCCGGCTGTGTGCTGCTTTATAGGCTCTGGGCGGAGCTTGCAGCCACAGTCGTGACAGACAGCTGCACGACCCAATCAGTGTTGTTTCGTGAGTGTATGGATTTGTTCTGTGTTGGCACCATGGAGATGGCGCCACCCTTAGGCGATTCTTGAGCGAGATGAGCTTAGATAAACCTAGATTTACAGTAAGCGGTGTGTTTATGTTTTAATGGCCTAGTGAGCCCATAATAAACAGGTCTCACTGCCTGCAAGTGGGCATGGCATGTTATGTTGGTTATGTCGATTTACTTCTATTGGTAGAAGTACATTTCAGGGATATATACATTTTAATATTAATGTGTACAGGATGAATGTTTAGGTCACAGTGATATTTTATAAGACGGCCAAAGAAAAACAAATCAGGATTCCATTAAAGTAGAAATGATTGGAGACAAAATGTAAACAGCTCTCCTCAAGAGAATACGTCAATCAATATTCAAAACAAACTTGAAATGAATCTATCCCTCAACTTTGCCAACTCACTGCTCTCCTACAGCTTGGTTTTGCTGACCTGAATGTGGCAGAATTTGCTGGCTCAGGGATACAACACGCAGATGTCTGCTAGAGGGCTATATGATACCAAAAACACTCACCAGGACAATTCCATTCTCAAGGTATAGGTGCTGTTTGAGCTGTGGTGTAGTTCCAGTAAAGCGTGCCAGTGTACAGGTTTCCTATCCTAAAAAACTGTTGATTAACACTGTGGCCCCTTTTCCACCGGTTGGTTCCCAATGGGAACCGGTTCAGTTCTTTTTGGTTTTTAGTCCATGAGCCAGAGCTCCAAAATTGGTGGGCAAACTAGACCTATATTAAATTGTTTATAGGATCAATACAAGTAAATTAATACATGATAACCCTTCCACAGTAGTAGCTTTTTCATATTTTCGATTATTTAGCATATTTTCCTACATAATGCCTCATTTGCATATTTAAAAATGTAAAATTTGTAATACAACAAATCATTGTCTTCGTGTAAGTACTCAATTGGGGAAGTTTAATGGAGACAACAATCTAATATAGGTATGGTTTTGCTCCACTCAATTCATAATTAACGTTCCAATTTTGGAGCTCTGGCTCATGGACTAAAAACCAAAAAGAACTGAACCGGTTCCCATTGGGAACCAACTGGTGGAAAAGGGGCCTGTAAGCATTCCCCATCAAAACTCTGTAAGCATTCCCCATCAAAACTAACAGGTGTCAAAAAGGTGCAAGATGGCTGACAGTAACCATTGTAGAACACACCATTGTTTGCTGACCTTAGAGCCAGCAAAAAAAAGTATTTAAACATTTACTGGGAAATGTGTGTAACCCAGATTTTCTTAAGAATTCTTCTCAAGAATAGTAATTAATGAAACCTGACTCAGCTTTTCATCCCTGCTAGCGGTTGGTCTGTCAAATACCTCTCAAAAGCTTGAATATGTAAGTCCATAGTACTGTAAGTATATTCTATTCCCCTGGAGCCATAGCCAAGGCAGGAAGGCAGGTTAACCTCCCAGAGCCGTAGTCACAGCAGGAGGACGGTTTATACAATAGTCACAGCAAGACCGCAGGTTAAATGTTATGTCGTGTAAAATCAAACACACTTTATGTTGTATAGAATTCTCATGCTAAATTATATGAATATATATTTTTTTGTATTTTCTGTCTTTTGTATTAGGCGATCATCAGTACACAGCTCATGTCAGGAGACCCATGTTTTTAAAAGTGTTTTGCAATATTTATTTACTTTTAAAGGTGGCTAAATATCATATGGTTTGTACTTATTGTAACTACTGATTATTGCAAGAGAAAAAAAATACTGAATTATAAATATGTTATGGCATAACACAATGTAATGAATTACTTGGGACACATCATTCAGGTGCATTGGATTGAAAGGACAAACCCCAAAACATGACATAGAATCATAAAGCATGAAGTCTAATAAAGTGCATTTTAAGATGTGCTTTCATCCTAATTCCAAAGCTGCTTCTGTGTGCCAAGGGCTCATTCTCAGGGATGCTGGCAAGGCCCTGTTTTAGCCAATGCAATTCACTGTTTTATCCTATTCACTCTTTAAGCTTTTCACATTAGTTATTTATGTAGTAGGCCCATACTTACAGTACAATATGCAATATGCAAAAATGATGTGTTGATGAGTTTGTAAATGCTTGTGTTTATCTGAAGTCCTGTCTCAACATCATTTTGTATCTACAAGATTTTGTCATAGCTGTGATCGATTTTAAAAGAAACCTGGCTGGCTGTTTCCAGGCAACGACACTCTTGACCATGAACAAGTACTCTGTAGAAGATGTGCAGGACATCCTGAATACCTGCTTCAAGCTGAACTCTCTGCAGCTGCAAACACTTCTCTCCAGCTATCTCTACGCAGGCAATGAGCCTCACATATCTCCTGTGAGTACTCCCTCTCCATTTTGTTCCATCACTTGTTGAATTGTTTACTACAGTGGTTCTCAAATGTTTTTTTTAATTTGAAGGACCACCATAACCCAATCCTTGGTCCTGGGATGATCTGTCTGTCTTCTCAAATGTATTACATTATTACTACTTGGTTAATCCTGCCAGTAGCATATGCTTGTCTCAGAGATTAAGACATGCATGTCTTAAGTACAAATGGCTTGTACTTTTCAAAGTCAAGGACTCCAAAATTAATACTTAGCGGTGGACCCCCATCTGAAAATATTTAGTGCCAAAGATATTTTAAAAATCACACCCGCGCTCTTATCGTCGAGGACAAAACAAACACAGACAAAACAAACATTGTGTTACCATGTAGAGGTTACTTTACAATGGCTTCATTCCAGTGAATGAACCTGAAACCTTTTTTTATTTACTTAATAAAAATCTCTCAAACAGATCATATGTTCTTATAAAACCTTAACATGCCAAGTTTCCAACACAAGATGTGAATAGACAGTGCACTACTCATCAATGGGGAGTTTTCCCATTTATTATGTACTTAGTATGTTTTTCCATTGGCTAATATCCATGTTATCAAAACTACGAGTCCAGTGTGTTAGTATCCCCATTTACTGCCACCATTTATTGAGAAATTAGGATCTAATTCACGCCAGCATTTTTTTAATTTGAGCTCTTATTTTGAAAAGCCACATTTTGCCTCAACCGGAAGTGGGCTTATCCCTGCCAGCTTTACGTTGCCAAGACAACCTTTGTTTACATCATCGGATCAATGGCGGTACAATATATAGCCCTCCACAACGTCGGCTCGTGCCGTCAAAGAAACGCTGTTTTGACCAAAAATGCCATCTGGGACAAGGAATAGGAGATACAGGCGATTGAAAGAAACGGATAGAATGGATTCTTATGGCGACGGCGATCTAAGATGAACGATCCAGTGCAGTGCTAACAACACTGCTAGCTAACCGGCTAACGTGAGTAGCATTATGGCTCGATCGATCAAACGCACTATAAAAGTGCAATTGCCGAAGGGCTTCGGCAATGGCAGCAAGTGTTAATATCAAAATTAGGCTTCAATTGCCGAAGGGCTTCGGCAATGGCAGCAAGACGGTTAATGACATAATAATTAAGATATTATTTCCATTCAATTCATATATCCCATTTGTTTCCTATAGGCTGCAGCCATAGTGCCTGAAGTTGTGACGTTCACACTGAGAAAACCCTTGAACAGTGGAATGGGGATGAGCTTAGTGGCAGCCAAGGTGAGGACAAATGATTCTGATTTATACTCTGTTACACGCTGGTGTCCCATGGAAAGAATTGCCAATCTGCAAGCTTGCTGCTGTGAGCTTGTGGGTTAGCTATTATTATTCTCAGCATGTGACACCGGCACACAACTAAGTATAAATTTAGCATAATTGATCAAGATAGTCTTTTTCCACTCCAGCATCTGGCATGGTCATCATACCCATCCGGCTCACACTGACCAACCACCTCTTCCTCCTTTCAGGGTCAACTGGGAAGCCATAAAGTTTCGCCCATTTCTCTGACCGGCTTTTGCAGCCGACTGCCTCACAGCCAACCATAATTGCAGCAGCAACTGTCTACAAGGAAAGAAAGAGCAGAGCCCAAGCATTGACTGTATTAGAATTTAAAGGCTCAATTATATGGTCAATCAATATGTTCATTGCTTCTTTATGTCCAGATTTAGAAGAGAAACTGTAAAATAAATAATGTTATACCAAAATGATGCTATAACAAGTCTTATACTAGTATAACCCATTTAGGCCTGACCTAAAAATGTTAAAAAAAAAATCTTCTAAATCCAGATTTTTCAAAGATATCAGACCTAGAGTACAAGCTTGAGATCTGCTATTTTTCAATAGCTAAATTATAACATAATGTTTAAAACACCAAAAGGGGTTCCCGCCTAAAATGGGATAAGCACAAGTGCCATTGGTTTGGGTTTAGAGTTCATTATCTCATTATGTTAACCCATTCTGACCTGAGATCAGATTCATACGAGGTTTCCGCCGGACACACACTGGTCTGATGAACCCATTCTAACCTGAGATCAGATTGTAGAAATGTCAGTCGTTCTTCGATTCTTTCAAAAATAGCAGACCTACAAGCTCGTATCGCGCCACTCGGTGGCGCGATATGAGCTTGTAGATCTGCTATTTTTCAATAGCTAAAGCATAACATGATGCTGACACCAAAATGGGCGCCCGGTCAGAATGGGTTAACTTACGTTGTAAATAAATCATGCTTAATTGAATGTATAATCTATGAGACCCGTGGAGGTTCTTTACAACAAACAGCATGGCAGAATGCAGTAAGTCAGGTCTTAACTTGAACTTATGACACATGGCAATAATATCTATAAGTGTTGTAGTAATAGTAGTAAACATAACACAAGGACTGAGGGCCTTGGAGAAGTTGGCAATATATCAATGATTATATATATATATATATATATATATATATATATACAGTATATATAGTGACATTTGTCTTCCTGGTTTTAAATCACTCAAGCCCTATTTTATCATTGTATCATTCAATTAGCTTATTCTATCATTTAATATCAACATTATAAAACTGTGAATACAATAATATACATATAGTCATGATAGGTCATAA
Source organism: Protomyctophum parallelum (assembly GCF_964188405.1). Lineage (NCBI taxonomy): Eukaryota > Metazoa > Chordata > Actinopteri > Myctophiformes > Myctophidae > Protomyctophum > Protomyctophum parallelum. The sequence continues at coordinate 5,468,761 of NC_139706.1, read as the reverse complement.
TTTGGCTGCGGGTCATTAACTGACAGCTCACAATTGTGTGTACAATTTCCCATTGCTGTTATACACTGGTGGTGGTAGTATTTGTCATCTTGAATTGATATTCTGATACTTATGGTGTTCTTCTGGTCTCTGAAAGAGGGATCTAAAAGTAGAAAAAGTAGAAAGATTAAAAAACTCAATTCTACATTATAACAGTGTCCTAGATCCTACAACCAATTAACCAAACACAGTGAAGAGCAATAGCTAGGGTTCATTGCCGTGTTGGCTCGTGGAGAACATTTCTGTCAACACTGCTTTTGCCACGACATAGCAAAATGAGTGGACAATAATATTAGCAGAAATACATGGATATCTCTGACTGACCATAATCGGTCTGTAACTCTGAGTGTCATAATATGCCACTATAGTCCAATGTAGTCTAGTACTTTCTCAAATGTTTTATTTGCAAAGAAAAAAAAACGTAACTGAGTGGTCGAATGGAACCAAGGGTTAATTTAAATAACACATTTGAGAAAGTATACTACTAGAGGACTAGTGCTATAGTGGCATAGTAAATTATTGTCGTAGGCCTACCCTACATAATCATATTAGATTATGAAGAAAACTAGACTTGACATTCTGTATTAAAATTGGTGTTATGATTAAAATAAGAATGTTTGACATATCGACTCGGCTACATTGACTGAATGAGTGAAAGGCAACAGCCCGGCTTTTAATGGTCTTAAATCCCTTTATTTTAGAGCGTTTTGTAGTTTATAGTACAACAAAAACATTACAGAGACTTTAGTTGTCACTGTACAATACTTTAAAACAGTTGTCATTTTTGCATACATACCTAAAATTGCCGATATCCGCGGCGCTCTCGTTCAAAACAATGTACTTCAACTCCAGGCTCTGTCCCTAATCGGGCTCCCAGTAGAGCGCAGCTGTGCGCACGAGCGCTTCCGGGATCACGTGACCGGGCTGTTCTGTGCCCCCTCACTAACACAACTCTTCTATTATACGGCTCTGGTCCCCCCCTGCCCCCCCTCTCCTCCTTTCTTCTCTTTCCCCTCCCCCTTCTCCTTTTTAATTTAATTTACTTACTTATTTTTTTCTTTCTTTTTCTGTATTTTTTTTGTAATTTTCCCCTTTTCCAGCTGTATTGTCTCTGCATTGGGGGAGTGGGTGGGCACAGTGGGTGGACGGGAGGAAAATGAGGGGTGCCTTAAGACGTACGTACTGTATCAAACAATGTATATGCTGACAGTGACATGTATAAGGACCCCACATGGGAGGGGGAAAAAATGTAAAAAACCCAATAAAAAGATATAAAAATAAATAAAAATAAAGGCGTCTCACTGCCTTTTTTCCCTTATTTTCGTTCAGTGATAGACATTTTTCTTTTGCCCGTGTGTGGGAATCCTGCATGCCAATTCACCGTTAAATCTCTTGAGGGTTCCATAGAGTGAGTGAATCAGTGTGATAGTGTGTGATATCACGAGTGTGCGATAGGATGTTATTGAAAAAAGGAGACTACGGTGGGTTCCGAAGGTAATTAGTGGTGCATTAGATTAGACTACCGGTATGTAGCGCTCAGCCTCAGCCATGGATTGTACTCACTGCAATGCACTGTAAAGTGCTTGCAGGGATGTACACACAGATTAGACACACCAACGGACATGCGGAAAAACAACGGCCGGACATGCGGCCGGACATGCGCTGCTCCCGTGCTTGCGGTTCGGGTTAGGTTAGGGTTTGAGGTAGGTTGTCGCCGGTCTAATGACAGTCGGAACCAATAGTGTGTCTAAACTAAAGCCTGTACCCCAGCTCTCTCGCACTGGCAGATTGAGGAGTGGAGAGGACATGCACTGGGAGCAAGATCAAAGCTCTGCGGTGCAATGGATGGGCTGCATGGGTCTGAGAGGAGGCTTTCGAAAGTTAAGAAGAGAGAGAGAGAACATTGCACATCGAAAGTAGGCTCTCTAACTCTTTAAAAGTGCAGTGTTAATATTTGGCATGAATTCAAGTGTTATAAAAAAAAGGACGTTGAATAATACAGTGTCATGCTTCAAGGTAAGCTTCAAGGTAAAAAAAAAGCACCCTCTAGCCGAGCTTCAATGATGTTTACAAAAAGCCTTTGTGCCGTGTGTGTGTGTGTGTGTGTGTGCGTGTGTGCGTGCGTGTGTGCGTGCGTGCGTGCGTGCGTGCGTGCGTGTGTCTGTGTGTGCCAGGAGAAAATCAGTTTGGTGGTGACACATTAATTGGAAGCCTTTAGGCTTGAATAATAATCATCAACAAATAAACAAACAGCAAATGCATGCACGTAAAATATTGCGCTAAAGTCACAACCTTTCTTTATGGTGCACAAATTGTACAATGCATACATTTCCATGCATTATTCATAGAAATGCAGCAATAGCTGTGGTGACAAGCTTTGCTTTCCTATAATATTAATACCATGTTGTATTGTGTTCAGTACTGTTTTGAATGGCATGGTTTCACTGTATAATGACATACTGTTTGTACAGGATGGTATTTATCATGACGATATTAATGCCAAGTTTGCAAATTATAATGAATAGTCTACTGGCTTTATGTAAGATGAGTTTAATAGAATTGAGCCTCGTCAAGCTCCAATTGACTCAGTCTGTGAGCATAATGCACATTTGCAGTGTTGACGAAAGGTCACTATCACTGTTGAATGGCAACCTGTCATTTGAGTCAATCAGTCATGGTCATGTCCTCAGGCAATATTAAGCCCATATATGGAGATTCCTGATGTCATCAATATTGGCCAGCAACTCTACATCTGACCTCAAACCTCAAACCCTTTCCATATATGGAGCTGACATGTTCTGATTATGTCGATCCTTCCCCATCCATCCTTCCTCTTTGATGTCTCCCTTTTTGACTGATATACGGTCAAAGTTATTAGTGCAGGCAGCCGGTGAAAACTATAGAGTTCTCAACAAGCCCGGAAATTAAGGCCGGGCCCTAACTGGGCCCCCCAACAAACCCTGTACACTCAAGGCACATTCCATATATGGCCAGTACAGAATGCATTCCATATGTTGAACTGACCCCCCCATTCCATAGCACCAGTGCTCACCCAGCAGTCTGCTGTCACCCAAGCGTATGCGCCCTTTAGGACGAGGTCGCTTCTCGCCCTTACTTCTCGCGTCTTACTGCTGGTTATTATTATTATTATTATTATTATTATTATTATTATTATTATTATTATTCATCTTGGCATACATCTTTGCACAAGCATCAGCTTGCCCCTTCCGCCAGTTGTAAAACTCATCAAGATAAAAAAAAGTTAAGAGTGTGCGAAAGAATCCCATTACAAAGACTATTTGCCTCATCTTTGTGGTTCAGTGAAGAAGCAGATTGTTTTTCACCAGTTCATTAATAAATGACCAAGTATGTGAACAACTGGATAAAGACGCAGCATTTTCTGGAAGAGTCCAAGATCATTGCAATGTCAAAGTGACAGTTACAGTATGTATTGTTTTAATGCGTGGATGATACTGATGCACAGATAAAAAGCCTGAATAAATAAATACCGTTAACAAACATTATCTTGACAAACTTGACATAGTGTACAGTATTTTCAACAGTATGCCAAAAATACTGTATGTCAAGATTGATTAGGCTTCTAAAACAAATTATAGTCTTGATTAGGGATGTCCCGATACACTTTTTTCGTTTTCCGATCCGATCCCGCATACCGATAAAAAATAAATCTGATTTTGAAGTCCACCGACTGGGAATAGTGTTTATAGCTATCTAGCTATATATCTCGTGTTGTGTTTATAGCAGACTCCTCACTCAAATGCGCACTTGCAGTTTGGTTAACTCCAAAGCAAACTCCACATGCCCCAACATTTTATTTACCTGCCATATAGTGTCAATCCCTTACCCCTGTGTCGGATCTGTGGTTAGAATGGCATTATTTGCCGATACCGATGTGATCCGATATGACCAAATAAGGGCCGATCCGATACTTTTCCGATACCGATACAGTATTGGGACATCTCTAGTCTTCTGCTGCAGGCAGAATAGGTGTTATTCAATGAAACACGACCTACTGTACATAATGTACCACAATGAAGTTCGACAACTTGGTCAAAATGGGTGAGCAATAGGGGGCGTAACGATACAGCCATACGATATGTATCATGATACATGGGCGATATTGGTTCATTATTGGCGATGCGATAAAAGTGAGTGAATGAGGACAGTTGTGGGCCTGATCAAAGTACAGGCAAACATGAGAATTTGTAGGGAAAAAGGCCATAAAAAAGCAACTAGATGAGAGGCATTTAACATTTATTTTCAATTGCTTAAACTGAATACAAATTAATTCAGTCTGTTACTTTGTGTTGTTATAAACAATGACTTTGAACTCAGGATTCTGAAGAGATAGAGACACCTGTTTGAGAAGAGGCAATTAAATCATCCTGATTCAAAGTAGCCCTCGTTAAATTAGAAATGAAAAAAAGGCATGATATCCAATAGCTCATTCTGTAACAATTTTTGTTTTATGTTCATACATTTCAGTTGAATTTTTATTGAGAACACCATAGGTCTCTTTGGACTAATATTCACTTCTCAATTGATGGAAATGAAATGAGAATATTCAATAGATGGAATATACATGTGAACAGCACAGCCAGGCCCAGAACTGAGCTGGGTTGTGTTAAATCTTTAAATACTCTGGAGAATGGATGTTTTAATAAAGGTAATTTCACTTCTACTGTGGTTCAAGAACTCATTGGAGATTGTGTCCACAAATAGAATAATTGTTTGACATGAATAGAGATGTGTACTGACTGAGTGCTGACAGCTAGCTACATGTTTTGCGGTATAGCTTCATTTCTGAATGTATACATACTTACAGTATAGCCTTTATCAGGGAAAGACTCTTTTAATTACTACAGTATGATTACAATGTGAAAATGTTGCATATTAACAATATCAGTCCTCCAATGAACGGCACCATATTTCACCTTGCAAACACACTGGTGTACTATTAAATCCTATATTCCTATTAATCAATCAACACATCTCTGATCACCCGCCCCACAAACAGCAAGATAACCACTGCGGGCGGTGCTAATGAGATACTGTTTGTAATGAGCTCAGGCTCTGTTTCCCAATCAGACAGACAGAAGCTAATTAATCATGGTACATTAACTGTGCAGTGCGTTTGCTCATATCTCTTTGCATTGGCTTAGTGACACTGTTAATTGCATGAGCGTCCTTATTCACTACACTACAATGTCAGATGTTCTGCTCTTTGAGAAGACAACAATAGCCTCTTTTTTTTGTTTTAAGTGTGAAACATCTTAATATTGTTATCTAGTAATAATATATGGGTTTCGTTGTCTAGGCTTCTGATTCACACGTTTATGCGACCACCCAAATGCGTCTCATATATTGCAAGACTTAGTGAAACAGCTAGTTTGTTGGATTGTTTACAAATTATCACTCACGCACATAAACTGTCGGGCAGAAACCTTGTGTTTAAACTTTTAATGTTATTGTTTTTTTCTTCGTAAGCCCACTGCCCAGTATGCAATTTGACACCTGTTGTGTGTATTTAGTTTGTACGCTACGATTGCGCTCTTCGCTAACCTATGAGTCACCGTGTGACCGATTGAAACCGGGAACTAGGAAATCATGTGATCCCTGATGTCATCGCTAGGGACACATGAGTTTTGAGTTGAGTTTGAATCTTTATTTCGGTCATTTTTACAAAAACAGATAAACAAAAATAGGTTTAAGCAATTTACATTGCTTAATTTATATTACATGAATTAGTCAACGCAGTGACTAGTTCTGACCGAAAAGGTATGGGCTGAAGCATAAAGCTTATTTTGCCCACCTTTTTATATAATACAAATAATAATAATAATAATAAGTCTGTGATAATTATCACAGTAGCATAATTTATGAAAACACAAATGGGGAAAAAAAGGAGTAATATCATAGAAATATTACTAAAAACATGCATCAGTAAGCAGGAACTGGGGACGAAGGACCAGAAAGTCTAGCATGGCATTGAGAAATCCATGATCTCGACCCGCGGTGGAAAAATGATGATGATGCCGGGGATCGAACCCCGACCTCCCAGTTCCAGGGTGGGCACTAACCCATTCTGACCGGGCACCCATTTTGGTGTCGGCATCATGTCATGCTTTAGCTATTTAAAAATAGCAGATCTACAAGCTCATATCGCGCCACCGAGTGGCGCGATACGAGCTTGTAGGTCTGCTATTTTTTGAAAAATCGAAGAGCGACTGACATTTTTTTTTAATCTGATCTCAGGTCAGAATGGGTTCATCAGGACCAGTGTGTGTCCGGCGGAAACCTTCGTATGAATCTGATCTCAGGTCAGAATGGGTTAAACACAAGGCCACTGAGCTGGTCTGGAATGGGGGAGAACAAAGGAGCATTGTCCCAGAACGCAGCCTGGTGGAATATTTTCTGCAAAATAAGTACAGTACTGGTTGTCTGTCACTCACATCTGAGAGTGTACCACTGACAGTGTATATATACGTAAAGAGAAAAAATACTATAACCCATTCTGACCTGAGATCAGATTCATACGAGGTTTCCGCCAGGACACACACTGGTCTGATGAACCCATTCTGACCTGAGATCAGATTCTAAAAATGTCAGTCGCTCTTCGATTTTTCAAAAAATAGCAGACCTACAAGCTCGTATCGCGCCACTCGGTGGCGCGATATGAGCTTGTAGATCTGCTATTTTTCAATAGCTAAAGCACGACGTGATGCCGACACCAAAATGGGTGCCCGGTCAGAATGGGTTAAAGAAGACAGCCAGTCCTAATAGTCCCGCTAAGTGGGACCAGTCATACTGAAATGTCACCAGAATGCGTCAGAGCCAATAGAGGACATGGCACATGACTCATGGGGCGTGTGCGTGTGCGTGCGCGCGCGTGCGCGTGCGTGCGATGTATAGTATGTTTGATGCATAAGGGAGTAGGGGGACCAATGAACCTGTCGAGGCTGGCGCTGGTATTGATTGAGCAGCATATATGTAGAGCTCTACTGAGACATTAAGAGTGGCATGTAAGCAAAAGCCACAGGACCCCAGAGACCAATGAAAGTGAAGGATTGACACATGAATTGAATGTCAGCGGATATAGCACATTCTCTGTGTGTGTGTGTGTGTGTGTGTGTGTGTGTGCGTGTGCGTGTGCGTGTGCGTGTGTGTGTGTGTGTGTGAGAATGCTAACAATAGATAATCATCTCTGCTCAGTCATGGCCCAGGCACCTTGGCTGGTAATCCAGTCTGGCAGTGTGCCTCGGGTTCGACTCCCGATCCCAACGGCGCCTCTCTCCCCATTTCCTGTCAGCCTATATACTGTCTATAAAAAAATATATATAAAATAACGGCGAAAGCCACAAAAAAACATTTTAAAAATAATAAATAAATTAAATCTCTGACTGGCAAGTACCGTACCTTACCTGTGTCAAATTTTGCCCATTAAGTGCTGACCCAGCAATTACGCACTTAAAAACTGGCTACAGAGTTAACAGCTTCCTAGGAAAAAGCAGCCTCTCCAACATAATAACTCAATGGTCTATTGAGCTATTGCAGTCAGCTCATTATCGCCCACTACGGTTCAAAGTTCAAAATGTAACAACTTGCAGTAGCAGCTATTAAGCCTGCTCCAATGGGAGGTGTTTCAAATATGAGTGGTTTTGAAATAAATCATGATTTTATCATTTATATTGTACATCAAAAAAAAAATTCTTCGGCTGTGATTGCTAGATAGGCAATCATTCAAAGAGCAAACATCTTAAAAGGCTTATATATTAACTGGAATTGGTTTTGCTATTCTGGTTATCTATGTAATGTACTAGTAAGTATTGTTTCACTCTACAGAGGTATGTTTTCATTGACTTGCACAGTCACAGATCTGTTTCCTACACCATCTCCAAGTCCAAACAGTAGAGGTCAGAACTAGGTTAATTTTTTATGGACAATGAGCACCTTATTGATCCTGCTTATTGAGCCGGGCTTTTAGCGAGCCCACTATTGAGAGTTTTCTAATATTTATGCGGAAAGACGTGAGAGAACAAATTCTGAACAGAACTGGTATCTTTTATTTATTGGCCAGTTGAGTGACTGCGAGTTTGTGGCTGACCACCATCTAAAATTAACCCATTCTGACCTGAGATCAGATTCATATACGAGGTTTCCACCGGGGACACACTGGTCTGATTAACCCATTCTGACCTGAGATCAGATTCTAAAAAATGTCAGTCGTTCTTCGATTTTTCAAAAAATAGCAGATCTACAAGCTCATAGCGCGCCACCCGGTGGCGCGCTATGAGCTTGTAGATCTGCTATTTTTCAATAGCTAAAGCATAACATGATGCTAACACCAAAATGGGTGCCCGCCCAGAATGGGTTAAATAAGATGGCAAAATGTTAATGTTAAAGTGTTGTATGGCTTCATATTATGCATAGTACTGTAATAATTACGATAAAATCTCTCTTCAGCTCTTTATGAACAGAAAATGCATATTTATTTAACAAAACTACATTTTACTAGAGCCTTCAAATACAGTACTTTTGGCAAGTGACCTTTTTCCTTTTGGAAAATAATACTGAAGAAAGTGTTAACTGGTTAATGTGTGTACTGTCACTTTTAACCCATTCTGACCGGGCACCCATTTTGGTGTCAGCATCATGTTATGCTTTAGCTATTTAAAAATAGCAGATCTATGAGCTTGTATAGGTCTGCTATTTTTGAAAAATCGACTGACATAGAAACATAGCTTTTTTCTGAAAACTGTCAGGATGTAGAAGACTTTTTTTTAGAATCTGATCTCAGGTCAAAATGGGTTAAACGTGATGTCCTGGGCCGCCATGCTCGATAAGCCCATAGCTTATTACTATACCTGGTACTCGATGAATGTGTTATGGAGTTTGTAATGGGCTTGGGTTTGGAGCTCCATCCCTATAGTCAGAACAGGTAGTGTACTACATGAGGGAATTGGGGAAATGGCTAAATTGGATTTAAAAAAATTATAAAAAAATAACATATCACATACAGCCCCTGTCGCCTCAGCAGTATGAGCGCTGTCAATTAAGCATTCAGCTGACCTGGACGTGATTAAAAGTCAAACGACTTAATTAATGAGGCGGAACCACACAGCTCCGCTCTGCCCTGTCACTCTGCACTCAGACCACATGGAGGAGGAAGACTTTGACCCGCTGTGGCTAATTAACCCATTCTGACCGGGCACCCATTTTGGTGTCGGCATCATGTTATGCTTTAGCTATTGAAAAATAGCAGATCTACAAGCTCATATCGCGCCACCGAGTGGCGCGATACGAGCTTGTAGGTCTGCTATTTTTTGAAAAATCGAAGAGCGACTGACATTTTTTTAGAATCTGATCTCAGGTCAGAATGGGTTCATCAGACCAGTGTGTGTCCGGCGGAAACCCTCGTATGAATCTGATCTCAGGTCAGAATGGGTTAACAATGAGCTGCCTCTGTCTCTGGCCTGGACTGTGTCCGTATGGCTTCGCCGTGGCCTATCAATAGCTTCGATGAAGCTATAGTGATGGAAGTGGTGATGGCGGGTTACGGGGAAGACAGGAGATGGGAGGAAATGAGCAAAATCCCCAGTGTGAATTTAGAGTATAAAAATGAAAAAGGCCCATATGGGACCGTTTGCATGAAGTCAGGAAGCCCAAGTTACAGACGTGGCAGGAGAAACGATGGCAGGTAAACGCAGGGAACTGAGTCTTCTCTCTCAGTGTGACGCTGCCAGTCCTTCCAGAGCCAGAGGACATGTTGGTCAGCCAGCAAGCTCCTCTATGTCTCATTTTTCTTTCCTGTGGGGTGGCCATTACAGTTAGCCCCCTCAGGCAATTCCACACACACACACACACACACACACGCACGCACGCACGCATGCACAGACACACACACACACACACACAAACAAACAAATGCCTACGGTACATACAGTAAACACACCTACTCAGACAGGCAGACAATCATTTTCAGCCCTGCTCAAGGGCTTTGTTGAGTGGCCTCCCAGACCCAAACGGCAGCACCCTGCTGGAGCCTCAGTAGACTAGCTGGCAGGAGAAGACGCCAGGCCTGCCAGCAGCCTCCAGCTATAACGCTGTCCCCAAAGAACCGCCATGCAGCTCCACAGGGGGAGATGGAATGGTCACAAAGAGGAAAAAATCTAATCCAGTGTGACTGGTATTTTGTGACGTCCTCAGCCTCCGCGGGGCGTATTTGGGACAGCTCCAGGTCCACAGAACAGGGGGTCCACAGAACAGGGGGTCCTCCACAGAACAGGGGGTCCTCTCAGAACAGGGGGTCCACAGAACAGGGGGTCCTCTCAGAACAGGGGGTCCTCTCAGAACAGGGGGTCCTCTCAGAACAGGGGGTCCTCTCAATTTCAAGGACCCCCAGTTTGACATGCATTAGTCTATGGAGTATGGACCCCCATTTAATGGCATTTATACCTCTGGGACCCCCAATATTTATATTGTAACATCAATGATAATTTAACTTTAGAGTGTAGAAATGGATCCTAACCACTTACTCAAATAAATGTTACTTGTATGTATTTCAATGTATTTCAATATTGCAGATACAGTACAAAATGTGCATATTGCTAGAAGCTATTAAGACTTAATAGCTCTGCTCATCATGGGCCGACGCCACCTGGTGGTTGAATAGCTACTCCACACTCCACAATAAACCTGTGGGTGTGGCTGAGAATCTGGGGGTGTGTCTGTGGGTGTGTCTAACATAGATACCCATAGGTACCCATGGATGTCATTTTGAGATCGAGGAAGAAACGGATAGGATCCCACCGTACACTGTTGAAACTGCTATTGGAATGAATGTGACCAAATTTGACTGGGAGACTGCCATTGGATTTTTTTTGAATTTTTGTTTTTTCATGTCATATGAAAGCAGGGAATCATAGCTTCAAATTGACATATTGGTTGTTCAGTTTGACCCACCAGTTTTGGAGATATGGCTTATAGAGTAAATGTCTTGCAGAAAACAGCGAGTTGAGAAAACAGGCTTGAAAGGTTCACTTCTGTGGACTAACATTACACCTAGCTACATGTTTAAGCATTTATTTCATATTTACATGTCAATTTCAGCTTTGACACTTATTTCAGACATGCTCCAGTATGTGAAGAGTCTGACTGTGCTATTAACTCATTTTGAAAAAAAAAAAGAAAAAAAAGTTTTTCTCCTCGGGTGAAAAGCTGGAATGTGCGCGATGGCAGTCTCTCAGTCAAATCTGGTCACAAATGGTTGACGTATAAAACAGACAAATAAAACAGCAATACGGCAATCGACGTTATAGATTCTACACACGGAGACCTGCAGGTTCATGCACTCAATTCTTGTGTTTCCCCCCCCCCCCCGTGACAAAAGCAATAGGAATGCACCATACCTGCATAGGGGACCGGGGCATCTTTGTCCAGGGCCACCAGCGGAGGATCCAGGAGGACAACGTCCGTGTTCTCTGTGATCACCCATGGTACGACGTCTCGATCCACGGCTTGTGCTTGTTCACTGTGGACAAAGAAAGGAGAGCAGGGAGTCGGTGAAAAGGTTGTGCAGAGTGGTACGAGCCGAGGTCAGTGCAACTGCAGGTGAGCTTTGAATACTGGGTCCCTTTCATTCCACCGCCGACTGCTGCAGCAGGATAAGCAGCCAAGTATACCAGTACAAAAACACACGCTTGAACAATCACCTACATGTGCGTGTATGTACATACACAAACATTTGTGTATGTACATACACAAATGTACACGCACACACAGACACAGACACACACACAGACGAGTGCCTGTGCTCACATGCACAATTTCACTCTTGCCTTGGCAGCGGTCCTCCATTCTCTTTTTCTACCTCCTTTCTCTCTCTCTATCTCTCTCCTTTTCAACTCAAATGTTCCCTGCAGCTTTCAAAGCACTGTCTGTGCCAGGCGTGATCAATGACCACCATTGAGCAGCCGGCAGAGGCCGATTCTTTGAGTTGAGTCCAAAACAAAGTCCATGAGCTGTGGGCCTGATTAAAGGGCATAATTGAGTAAAAGCCCCTTGGGCTGCTGCACTGTTGGTCCACCGTGTTTCAATCAAAAGCGGTATTAAGAACAACAGTATCCCTTTTCCTCCTCAAATCCCACACTTAAGAGGTTCTGTTGACTCGGTCGGAGGCAAACAGAAACTGTACCTTTGTCCTCTTTATGGTCTCTAAAGTGCAGACTGGCAGAGTAGATAATGATGAGAAACAAGGTCATTTCGTGTGTGTGTGTGTGTGTGTGTGTGTGTGTGTGTGTGTGTGTGTGTGTGTGTGTGTGTGCCTATTGCTCCTAAAAATATTAAGTTGTTTTATGGGGCATTAAGTACCCCGACAACCTCGTTTGAGTAAGGCTGTTTGAATGATTGCATATATAACAATGACAGCCAAACATTATATAACCTCAATTATTCCAGAAAACAGTGATAACGGCGTGACAAAGTAGGCAAGAGAGCTGCAAATTAAACTGTCAGAAAGCCATTACGGGACATTCTGCTCCATAATATCAACATACAAACACCCTAATTTCACACATGAATAACATGTGTACGATAAAACACTAAAGGGTCAGATTTACTAAGCCTTTTGCACCTCATTTCAGATGCATTTTTGTAGCAACATCGGTGCAGTTTATTAAACAGGCACATCAGCCTCTAGAATGGCACTTTGCTTGTCATTATGTGCCTGACAAAGTGCCTAGCTCGCCTCTCCTCCTATACAAGAGAGGACTGTGCAAACAACGGAAGGAGATATGAAAGTGTGGTGGATTATGCATTAGTTTAGATTCAGGTCTACCTCCAAAAAGCAGGTAAATATTGCATACAAGGCTATATTAATGCCTGGATTTGTCTGCCATACCAAGTACTTTGGCATCCACATGGTTGTCTACAAGTTTACATCGTTTTTACATATGCTCGCACGTTAGTTATGTTCTGTAAGCAACGCATAAGCAGTGGTGCGCATAGTCGGCTAATTGCAACACGCATTGTAAACAATGCATTTTTCCCATCTAATTCTAACTGGTACACCCGGTAATATTTAATAAGAAAACAATGTAAAGCAGTTGCTTTGAATGAAAAATAAGTAATGTAAGCTGCAATTTAAGCCTTTTAGTGGTTACATTTATAGAATATGAGCTTACAAGTATACCACATCCGCGACCAATTTAACAATAGAACAGCATCCACGTTTAACCCATTCTGACCGGGCACCCATTTTGGTGTTGGCGTCATGTTATGCCTTTAGCTATTTAAAAATAGCAGATCTACAAGCTATATCGCGCCACCGAGTGGCGCGATACGAGCTTGTAGGTCTGCTATTTTTGGAAAATCGAAGAGCGACTGACATTTTTTAGAATCTGATCTCAGGTCAGAATGGGTTCATCAGACCAGTGTGTGTCCGGCGGAAACCTCGTATGAATCTGATCTCAGGTCAGAATGGGTTTAATAACTCCGACCCGTTTTATCAATTGAAAATCTTTAGGCCCTGACGGTTTAGCTCAACAGTCTGGGCGCCTATGATTCCAAGCCAGCCAGAATGGCGTGCCACGGGTTCGACTCCCGAGCCCGACGGCCTTTGCCTCACCATCTTTCTCCCCCTTTCCTGTCTATCTACTGTTCACTGTCAATAAGGCAGAAAAAGCCAGAAAAACTCATCCTTAAAAAGTTGTAAATATAAATGTAAGTGGTAAATATAGCACACACAGGTCCTTTGCTTGAAAATATGACACATGTGGGTAAAAAGATTGCGTGAGTAAAAGAGTGGAAGGTTCCAAACGTTCCATAGGAAGCGTCCAGGCGGTCTATCCCCTACTAGAGCAGAACACATCTCTTATTCTAATCCCGCTGTCAACGTGTTAACCCATTCTGACCTGAGATCAGATTCATACGAGGTTTCCACTGGACACACACTGTCTGATTAACCCATTCTGACCTGAGATCAGATTCTAAAAATGTCAGTCGTTCTTCGATTTTTCAAAAATAGCAGACCTACAAGCTCGTAGCGCGCCACTCGGTGGCGCGCTATGAGCTTGTAGATCTGCTATTTTTCAATAGCTAAAGCACAACATGATGCTAACACCAAAATGGGTTCCCGTTCAGAATGTGTTAATGACATCAGTGTGTGATATGATATCAGTGTAATGACTGTGTGTGGGATGGAATGGTTTTCCATTAGGAGTGATGAGGCATTAAGGAACATGTTACATGTACACCGTACGATATAGACACTGCATACTGATGCGGGCGGGACACCTACATGTCATCCCATTTCTCTAATTGAATAAGAAATACAACACTGACCCCTTTGCTAATGGACAGTGACCCTTTTTCTCTTCTTTTTTTGTTTTACAATACAACACATTCAGTCCCATGAGGCAATTCCCTTCACCAGCTGAGGAGACAGATGAACACGCTGCTTTCCTTTAGCAAACACTGCAGGCTACAACGGAAGCAGCGGAGGGTAGAGATGTGTGACGGAGAAGGAATTCTGATGCAGAAGAAGACTCCCAGGGGAGGGGTTTTCAGCTGCTCGCCACAATCAATTCGGCCTCCTGCAATCGCTAATGACACGTCGCTAAGTGATTAGCCGAGCCACGCACTCCACAACTCAAAATCTAAACAGAGTTAATCCACAGATCGATATAAAAGGGACCATGACACCCAGCACGATTTGGTTGTGTCAGTGGCCACTCCGGCAACTCGTTCCGCTGGTTTTTTGCAGTCTTTACCGACTGTGGCAGTTCACCCTGCCACTAACGGCACATAACAATGCATCATCACACAATAGCCTGCAGGTAGCATGTTAATTAGTTTGGTGGGTGCACACACTAAACCTATATTCAACATTACTCCTGTGCCCCATAAACGATACCATAAATAAGATCACAAAGGTTACAAGTTATTTCTCTATTGTTATTTTTCCTTTATTGTTTTACGGATTTGTATGGATTCAAATTATTGACTTTTGTTAGAGTTAATAGTTATTATTTGAACACACTTTTGAGTAATAGATTAATAGACTAAATGTGTTTTATGCCATTATAGGATAATTATACTGTCTTTGGACATGTGGGCTGAACTGGGTATTGTAAGTTTTCAATCAGGGTTGGTTTGGTCTAGTGGGAGCCGGGGCCTGGCCTTTATAAGCAGGGAACCCGCCACTGCCCAGGAGTCATTGTAGGGCTGAATCTGGAGCTGTTGGGATCTCTTGCCAACCTGGCCAGTTCTTGTTGTAAATAGTGTATTTGTTTACTACTGGGACACCACTTCTTGTTTTGCTCAGGGACACTTACTGTGGCGCTGAGTATGACGCTCAGCGTTGGGTTCCTATTTATAAAATGTGCACTGCAAAATCTGCCAATACACTTCTCAGTACAAAACTGTCACTATAGGCCTGTGACCCAGAGCCCTGACTTTACTGAGACAAAGAGGTGTGAAATAGGACACCAGCCATAAAATCGGGGGAAGCCACAGCTTTCTCTCACAGGCCAACTGACACAGCGGGGGTCCTGATAAGGGCACATCTTCACTGTCTCCACATAGCCACACGAAGGCACATGTGCTGGATTCACTTCCTGGTTCCACAGCCCAAGGCTTCCTGGAGGTGACAAAACAGCCAATCACAGGGGGAGCTGAAGCCAGAGGGGTTAGACCCACCCTGGAGGAAAGGTCTAATAGAACAGAGGGTTTAAATCACCATAGCGTGTGTCCCCTTGGACCAGATTCAAACTAAACAACCAAGATGAATCCACAACCTCGTGTACATGCACGATGAACCAGCCCTGTATTACACTGCACGGGCAACCAAACAGCCTCACATAGACCAATGGTAAATATGAATTCATGCAATAACTATGAATAATGCTATCTATGTGTT